>NC_142147.1:51664568-51819224 GCF_024610735.1 Ursus americanus | reverse complement strand
CAGACAACAAAAAGGGATAAAAAGTATTCAAATCAGCAAAGAAGAAGTCAAACTGTTTCTCTTCACAGATGACATGATACACTATATGTAAAACCCAAAAGACTCCACCCCCAAGTTACTAGAAGTTATACAGCAATTCAGTAATGTGGCAGGATACAAAATCAATGCTCAGAAATCAGTCGCATTTCTATACATGAACAATGAGACTGAAGAAAGAGAAATTAGGAAATCGATTCCATTTACATTAGCACCAAAAATCATATGATATCTCGGAATTAACTTAACCAGAGAGGTAAAGGATCTATATTCTAGAAACTACAGATCACTCTTGAAAGACATTGAAGAAGGCACAAAAAGATGGAAAAACATCCCATGCTCATGGATCGGAAGAATAAACATAGTTAAAATGTCTATGCTACCCAGAGCAATCTACACTTTCAATGCCATCCCAATCAAAATACCAATAACATTTTTCAAAGAGCTGGAACAAACAGCCCTTAAATTTGTGTAGAACCACAAACCCCTACTCACCAAGGAAATGTTGAAAAGGAAAAACATGCCACCACTTTAAAAATTTCTGTCAGTCAGCATCAATATCTGCTACATTTCTTAAGTGAATTAGAAGTTTGATGGTATATCCGTGGTTTTATTAAGATCACATTTTAGGGGCTCCTGGGTTACTCAGTCGATGAAGCATCCACCTTTGGCTCTGGTCTTGATCTCAGGGTCCTGGGACCAACCCCTGCCTTGGGCTCCCTGCTCAATGGGGAGTTTGCTTCCCCCTCTTTCTCTGCCCCTCCCCCCTCTGTCCTTCCCCTGCTTGTGCATTTTCTCTCTCTCTCTCAAATAAATAAAATCTTTTTTTAAAAAAAGTATTAAGGAGGGGATGTATTGCATGGAGCACTGGCTATTGTATGCAAACAATGAAACATGGAACATGACATCAAAAACTTGGAATTAACTTAACCAGAGATGTAAAGGACCTATATTCTAGAAACTATAAATCACCCTTGATGGACATTGAGGAAGACATAAAAAGATGGAAAGATATTCCATGCTCATGGATCGGAAGAATTAACATAGTTAAAATGTCCATGCTACCCAGAGCAATCTACACTTTCAATGCTATCCCGATCAAAATACCAAGGACATTTTTCAAGGAACTGGAACAAATAGTCCTTAAATTTGTATGGAAACAGAAAAGGTCCCGAATCTCCAAGGAACTGTTGAAAAGGAAAAAACAAAGCTGGGGGCATCACAATGCCGGATTTCGAACTGTACTACAAAGCTGTGATCACAAAGACAGCATGGTCCTGGCACAAAAACAGACACATAGACCAATGGAGCAGAATAGAGAGCCCAGAAATGGACCCTCGGCTCTTTGGGCAACTAATATTTGATAAAGCAGGAAAAAACATCCGATGGGAAAAAGACAGTCTCTTCAATAAATGGTGCTGGGAAAATTGGACAGCTACATGCAAAAGAATGAAACTTGACCACTCTCTCACACCATACACAAAAATAAACTCCAAATGGATGAAAGACCTCGATGTGAGACAGGAATCCATCAAAATTCTAGAGGAGAACATAGGCAGCAACCTCTACGACATTGGCCAAAGCAACCTTTTTCATGATACATCCCCAAAGGCAAGAGAAACAAAAGATAAAATGAATTTATGGGACTTCATCAAGATTAAAAGTTTCTGCACAGCCAAGGAAACAGTCAGAAAAACTAAGAGGCAGCCCACGGAATGGGAGAATATATTTGCAAATGACACTACAGATAAAGGACTGGTATCCAATATCTACAAAAAACTTCCCAAACTCAATACATGAGAAGCAAATAAACAAATCAAAAAATGGGCAGAAGATATGAACAGACATTTTTCCAATGAAGACATACAAATGGCTAACAGACACATGAAAAAATGTTCAAAATCATTAGCCATCAGGGAAATTCACATCAAAACCACACTGAGATACCACCTTATGCCAGTTAGAATGGCAAAAAATAGACAAGGCAAGAAACAACAATTGTTGGAGAGGATGTGGAGAAAGGGGATCCCTCCTACATTGTTGGTGGGAATGCAAGTTGGTACAGCCACTCTGGAAAACAGTGTGGAGGTCCCTTAAAAAGTTAAAAATTGAGCTACCCTATGATCCAGCCATTGCACTACTGGGTGTTTACCCCAAAGATACAGACGTAGTGAAGAGAAGGGCCATATGCACCCCAATGTTCATAGCAGCAATGTCCACAATAGCTAAATCATGGAAGGAGCCGAGATGCCCTTCAACAGATGACTGGATTAAGAAGTTGTGGTCCATATATACAATGGAATATTACTCAGCTATCAGAAAGAACGAGTTCTCAACATTTGCTACAACATGGACGGCACTGGAGGAGATAATGCTAAGTGAAATAAGTCAAGCAGAGAAAGACAATTATCATATGATTTCTCTCATCTATGGAACATAAGAACTAGGATGATCGGTAGGGGAAGAAAGGGATAAAGAAAGGAGGGGTAATCAGAAGGGGGAATGAAACATGAGAGACTATGGACTCTGAGGAACAAACTGAGGGCCTCAGAGGGGAGGGGGGTGGGGGAATGGGATAGACCGGTGATGGGTAGTAAGGAGGGCACGTATTGCATGGTGCACTGGGTGTTATACACAACTAATGAATCAACGAGCCTTACATCGGAAATGGGGATGTACTGTATGGTGACTAACATAATATAATAAAAAATCATTTAAAAAAAAGAATAAAAGGGCTAAAAAAAAAACCAATGATGTACTGTATGGTGACTAACATAACATAAAAAAACCACATTTTAAACTATACTTTTTGTGTGTTTTACTAATTCTTAGCATTGATGTTCATATTGCTCACTTACTGCTTACCATATGCTCTATTTACTCCGTTAGGTTGTGAGGTTTTGGAAAGGAGTCTAGCATCAAAACATTTGATTTTTTATAAGCATGCCATATATCCTCTTCTTAAGCACAAAATATTGCCTACTGTGGCATGTCCTGTCTTACTCAATTTTCTACTTTGAAACAAGGTTTTAAAATGTATTTAGCAGGAGTGCTAAGGGATTACAATTTTATTAATGCTCATGGTCTGAAAAGAAACACAACTTGGCTATATGCATATGGAATTTATTATTTATTTATTTATTTATTTATTTATTTATTTATTTATTTATTACTGTGGACTATTGTATTGCTTATCTTTATTCGGGTGCTTCTGGACAAAAAGAAGATTTGTAGGTTCTTTGAGAGAAGCCCATTTAACATCCAAAAATATGACCATTTTCCTCAACCCCGATGGACACACTTCTGACTCCCTAATTTGGCCCATGTGATCCCATGCCAACAGACCTTAAAGTACTGGGATTTGGTACATTGGAGGGACAGCAGGCACCATTCCCAGGTTCCTGGGAATCTGGTGTCTGGAGCTCCACCATGCCCAAGAACCCTTCCTTGAGGCTGCACACTGAGGAACACTAAGCCCACCCAACTGGTGATGGCCCTGCTAACTCCAATGCCCAGTCCACTGCATCCTCACAAATACACATGAATTTCTCTTGTGGAAGGTTTCATTGGAAGAAGGCTGTTCCAACTTGGGAACCTAAACCCAGGAAACACACTTCTGCCAGTTCTGGAACTGCCCTGGTTAGAGTTTGAGTTCTCCTGATCCTCCTTCTAATCCACTCTCTGCGCAACATCCTCCTCCCCCCTACAGAGCAAGATCTACCCCAGACATCCTCTCATCTCCATGGGTTTTTTTCACCAGTAATGAATAGTCAAAACCAAATCTTTTGGCCTTTCGCTCCCTCTCTTCACAGTTCTCCAGTGGCTGCTTTACTTCAGTCATTGCCCGAGTCCCAAAGCTTGCACTTCACATCGCTGGTGAGATGCTGGAGCTGCCCTGTTGTTCCCAGTCCCACAGCTTAGTCCTTCATAGCTTATTCTGCGTGTAACAACTGCTAAATCCTGAAGAAAATTGAATTAGCCATGATAATTTAGGAAAATTCCACTAGAGCTTGTCAGGCCTTCTGGAACTCTCATTTACAATTGGGTGTTGAGAGGGTGGATCCCTTTCTCTGTGCTGGTGGAGATGAGGCAGAGGAACACCAATGAGTGTAGAATGGGAAGGTTTTGGGCAATTGGGTGATTGGTGGGATCATTGCTCAAGAAAGACACACATTTGGGATTTGGGATGAATCCAGAGGAAAACTGTAGTGAAGATGTCAATGAGATCACTACTTTGTGATAGGAGTTTTGCAGACATATGTGGACTTAGTGTAAGAATGGCAGATAAAAGGAAGGGTTTAAGCTGGAAAGGTATATAGGTTACAAGGAGAATATGCAGATCCCCAAGGCAGAGAAAGCAGTGAAGGGGACTGGGAGGAAAACAGGAGTTTATGGTACTTGAAGAAAAGGAATGCCCAATAAATGGATAATGTAGGAACCAATTCTATATTCTCCTTTCCTCCCTCTGACTTGCTACCTCCCTGAGACTCAGTTCAAGCATCCTTGACATGAAGAGATACCTATCCTTCCTCTGGTGTTTCAGATACCACACGCATGACAGCACATGGAGGACTCCTTGACATTTCCCAGTCAATTTTTGTTCAGTTTCTGCAGAATGCAAGAGCCTAAGTGCTAATCTAGTCCAGTCTATGTATCTGGAAGTTCTGAGAGAGATTTTCCTCCCTGGTCCTTCTCCCTAACTACATTATCTTTTAGTTTTCTAGGGAAGAGCCCAGGGAAGTCCTTCAGCTTTAATGTAATAATTAGCAAGAGTCCTGTTTCCCTCACCCTGCTGCCCTCACTCAGGTCTTACTATCTGGAACAACAATGCATTCAATTCTAGATCATGAAAAAGAGTTAGTGAAGTTAATAGCCAGAAGTTTTGTGTATCTGTTATATTTCCAGCATATAAAAGGCTGGAAAGTTTGCCCAAACTCTACTCATCTTTTCAATACAGCTTAGTAAGTGGGTTTATTTCTGGAATATGATGTGAGCTTGATATCAGGTAATTCAACAATCCAATTCCCAGTAATAATATAGCTAAGGAAACATAACATTCATACATGAGAGAAGTTATTTTTTAAAAAGATTTATTTATTTAATGGAGAGAGAGAGAGACAGAGAGCAAGAGTGAGCACTAGATGGAGGGAGGGGCAGAGGGAGAAGCAGACTCACCACTGAGCAGGAAGCCTGAGGTGGGGTTTGATCCCAGGATCCTGGGATCATAACCTGAGCTGAGATAGACAACTGCCTGAGCCATCCAGGTGCCCTGAGAAGTGATTTTTTAAATAAAAAATAGGCAGGATGGGTTAAAAATAACAATATGATAAGTAAGTAGCTATTTTTTGAATAGTGTAAAATTTATTTCAAATGCATATTGATCAGCATAATTAAAGCCATTGCAAATCCTACTAACTTCAAAGACAAAAGTAAGACAAGCATATTACTATGACTTAACATTGTTCCGGATATTCCAAACCAACATATTTAGAAAGAGAAAGGAATCAAAGGTATAAAAGTTATAAATATTGCCATTATTTTTTAAGCATTATTTACCTAGAAAATCACTTAATAATAATTCATTAAGATATCTAATTATCTAAACACTCAAAACTTAATTATTTTCAGATAAAAATGATATAACTACTTCTATGATACTAATATTCATAAGAATACAATATGGAAATAGGCAGTAATATTCAGAGAAAAAAGAGTATAATTAGAAAACACTAGCCTTAGATAGATTTCCAAAAGTGCTGATAAAATAGATAAAGAAACCAATGTGGTATTGGGACAAGAATTCATGGAAAGGCCAATAGAAGAGAAGAGCGTATTCATCTGTCTTTCTGTGTATCTATGTATCTTTTTAAAAATTTATTTATTTATTTGAGAGAGAGAAAGAGGGAGAGGAAGAGGGTCAGAGGGAAAGAATCCCCAAGAAGACTCCCCACTGAACATGAAGGCTATTCTGGGCTCCATCTCACTACCTGTGAGATCATGATCCAAGCCTAGACCAACAGTATGATGCTTAACCGACTGTGTCACCTAGCATCTCTATCATCTATATCTATCTATCTATCTATCTATCACCTATCTATCTACTATCTATTTATCTATCAATTATCTATCTATCATTATCTATCATCTATTTATCTATCATCTATCTATGTCTATCTTTCATCTATCCTTCATCTATCATCTATCTTTCATCTATCTATCTTTCTGTCTACCATCTATCTATCTATGTATCTATCATCTATTATCTATCTATGTATCATGGATCATCTATCTATTTTCTATCTATCTCTCTAATTCTTCTATCTGTCTATCTATCTGTCCTTTCATTTATCTATCCTGGAAGTTAAAGCTGAGACTCACTTGTACCAGGAGCAGCAGGAAGGAGTTGAGGCTTCTGCCAGGAATAAATTCAGATACCACGTAGAGCAGCAGTGTCCCAAGTCATAATCCCTTGATGTTATGGAGGCACTCACTCAAATAAAACTATAAATTTTTCAAAAATTAAAAAATAAATACTATTCTTTTGTGTTTTCAATATTTTATTCATAGAAAAAATTAACCATTCACAAAAGTAGAAAGAATAGAAAAATGAAAACTGATCATCAAACCATTATAATGATCAACTCATGGTTACTCTTAGAGAATATATTTTTAAATTTCTTCAACTAGGTTTTAAAACCGAAATTATAACAGCAAAATCATGAAGTTATATTAGTGGCTAAAATAAAATATGTCACTAACATTGACCATATTAAGGGTTTTAGACTCCTTGCCATTATCTGGAAATAGAGTGTCCATATCCATCACAGCCAGTGACATGCTTCCCTTAATAAAAACAATTATTTTAAGCAATACTTCTGTCTCAACTTCACTATTTTTAATCTCTTGATATGAGTAAGACTCACAGAGATCTAAGAATTAAATGTACATAAAAAGGAGGGAAATGAACAGGGGCAGGGAGAAGAGCTCTTCCATTTCACACGGATGCCCTGGATGTCTGCTGGAAAGTTCTCTGTCCCACAAAACTCAGTTGCAGTCTGAGTCAGAGGAGTCACCTGAGGAAGATGAGCTGCATCCACTGTCCCCAGACTCGCAATATCCATCCCCACTGCTGGAGTCTGAGGAGTCACTGCCTTTCTCCCCTTCCTCCCCCTCCTCATTTTCTCCTGATCCCCATGAGGCATGTGAATTTCCCCCGAGTAGTCTCTGACGATTAGGTCTCTGGAGTCTGCAGCCTGGACTCCTGTCCAAGCCCTTCCTGCAGACTCCTTGGTGACAGGGACTGCAGCTCTGTCTGTCTGATCTTAGGGTCTGGGCCTCCCCTCATGCTCATGTTTTTATGCTTGGTATGTGTGACCTCTCTGTACGCAGCATATTCTTCAGAAGACAGGATCTTGAGCCAGTGATCCAGATCCATCCTGTACTGTTTCTGCAGCTCCTCAGCCTGCTGCTCATAAAGCTCCTTCTGGTTCGGGGGACTCACTGCCAGCCTCTGCCAATCTCCACCATGCACTCCCTCAGGGGAACATCTTGCAGCTCCCGACTTAACCATAAATCCTGGTGGAACTTCTCATATCTGTTCATGGGGGGATTCTTGAGTTCTTTGTAGAATTTCATCCTCTTGGAAAAATGGGTTTCAGGGGGAGACTTCACTTCCTGTCCATGATTCTGAAACTTCTTTTGGCCTCTTTTTGGGGTCCTCTTGATTACATCTGATTTCTTGGAGTTCTGGAATAAATCAGAGTTCTCTGTCTTGAACTGAGCCAGTTTCTCCTCAAACTCCTGTTTCTCCTTCTGAAAATCATGAAAATATTTGAGCTTTATCTGCTCTGGCAGCTCCTTGTATTCCTCAGACAGGAGGTTGGTCAGCTGCAGGTTGCTCAGCTTGAGATATTTTTGGGAGTACAGGGACCAGTTCTCCTTGAAGAAGCAAAGGAAAGTAGTCAGGAGCTTCTTGGGCAAGTCTGGGTGTTTCTTGTGTCTTTTGCTTCTGTAGGGCTTTTCAACATGTTCCTTAGCTTCCAGAACTAATTCTGTCAAAGTGCGAAATTTTCTCATGTGGTAAGAAGTCTCTAACCATTCGAGCTTGTGCATTTCTTCAGAACAATCCTCAAAAGCTACTTTTCCCCAGTCCATCTGACTGGGTTGTTCTGAATGTGTGGCTCTCATTGCATGGAAGGTTAGTCTCCATGAGTTCCAGTAACTTCAAGATATCTCCTTTGGACAAGTCATCTTGGCCCCTAGGCAATGACATATCTAGACCTTGGGCCACTTATATGGTCCTAGCAGTTGCGACACCTCAGCAGGAGCTCCAAATTCTTCACTCTCCAGACTCAGTATGTGAGTTATTCTTGGAAGTCCTACAGTGTTTATGTTTTTGAGGAGAAAGAGAAGAAATGAATGAGGAAATCACAACCCACTTAGGATATTTCCCCTGTATAATTTGACCACCCTTAACAACGTAAATAGAAAAGTGCCTACTTCTGAGTTGAAATTTATGTTTACTTTTTTAAAAAGATTTATTTATTTGAGAGAGAGAGGGAAAGGGAGAGAGAAATTGAGTGGGGAAGGGGCAGAGGGAGAGAATCCTTCAAACAGGCTCCCCACTGTGTGGGGAGCCTGCTGTAGGGCTCACCATCCTGAGATATGACCTTTGCAGAAACCAAGAGTCGAATGATTAACCAACTGAGCCACCCCAGTGCCCCTATGTTTATGTTTTATATGTTTACATTTGTACTTTGCAAAGTCATCTTCTTTTTTGTTTTTTAAGATTTTATTTATTTATTTATTTGACAGAGAGACACAGCCAGTGAAAGAGTGAACACAAGCACAGGGAATGAGAGAGGAAGAAGCAGGCTCCCAGCAGAGGAGCCCGGATGTGGGGTTCGATCCCAGAACACCTGGATCATGCCCTGAGCCGAAGGCAGATGCTTAACAACTAAGCCACCCAGGCGCCCCTCAAAGTCATCTTCTTAACTCCAGCCTGACTTCTCACTAGAGCCAGTATAAAATGGTGCTGAGTGAGACCAACAAGTGGCCAGTGTCTCAGGAAACTCAAGATAAGAAACAAATCCGAGGGCAGGAAGGTAAAAAATTAAAACAAAAATGAAATGAGTGAAAGTGAAAGGACCACTGCTCCCTAGTGCCTTGAATGTGGCTACCTTCCAAGTGCAGTTTGGGGGTCCATAACCCAAGGTGAGAGCTGGAAACAAGAGTGAGGCAAGCTGGAGAGCTTCTCCAGACACACATTGCACTGTGGTCTTTTATGAATGAGACCTGAACCTGTGTAAATCCCTAATTTGCTTGAATTCTCCTGGACCCTGTGCAATGGAATGAATGCTTTCTAATGAGCCACACTCTTTGTCCCTTCAAGTGCCAAAGATCAAGTGGGAATATCAGAACATTTATGATTTCATTTGGGTTACTGTTCCTCATCTTTAAGCCTCAGTCCCTTTTACCATACTACATACAACAAGGTTTTCCAATTAAGATTTAGGGCCAGGCCAAATATAAAACTACACGAAATCTAGAATATTCCCTCTAGCTATCCCAATCTGCATACACAAAGAACATAAAATAAATAAACACATACATTTAAAGTTCAAAACAGTAACAGATCAAAATTTAACAGCTCAAGAGTAAACGGGAAGGACTTACATAATTATTATTAACTTGGTATAATATAGCTGCTTAGGAAAGTCTTAAGTCTGCCTACAGTTATTTTTTTTAAAGAAAAAAGGAAGAACTCTTTTACTTACAAGTGTGTGCTCACCTGATGAATGTGTAATTGGTCTTACTGATGCTTATAGGAAGATCTGCCCAATTGGGTCAGGGGTTCTGCATTCTCTGGATTCTCTGTACAAGAAGGCAGCTGGACCTTCTGACTTCCCACAGTCCAGCCAATTCAAAGGCCTCCATATAGGGGTATCTGGGTGTCTCAGTCGTTAAGCATCTGCCTTCAGCTCAGGGCGTCTGCCTTCAGCTCAGGGCATGATCCTGGAGTCCTGGGATCGAGCCCCACGTCAGGCTCCTCCACTGGGAGCCTGCTTCTCCCTCTCCCACTCCCCCTGCTTGTGTTCCCTCTCCTTGGCTGTCTCTCTCTCTGTCAAATAAATAAAAATTAAAAATCTTTTAAAAAACCAAAAAACAAAACAAACAAACAAAAAAACAAAACAAAGGCCTCCATACAAAGCAAACTTTGCCTTTGCAAAGCCTTTATATTGGGATCCCAAAGCCCCACCCTGATTAGGTTTCTGCAAGAGGCAGTACCAGAGGAAGATGTACCTTTCTGTCCTTGAATAGAAAAATCCCATTCTCAATCTCCAGAAGCAATATAATGCAATCACCCCTCTGTTTTTCATTCATCCTGGTGTTATTTTTACACAACATGCAGGGAAAATTTTTGTGTGAGTTTCTCAGTTCCCACACTCTACTCCCATTCCCACTCCAACATTTGACTATATTTCAAAATGATATTTGAATATAGGTCCTTCCCTTTGGTGTTAATTTCAGTCCTGCCCTGTGGCCTAGGATCTGATACTCTCTCCTCTTTAGGATGGCCATTAAAATCTTTTCAGTCTTGTTCCTTTTCCCTTAGTCTTCAGAGGTTAAGGAGATGTTTGAAATAAAAATGTGAATGATCATATTCAGTTCTGCATTTAGGGGGATGTGATATATAAAAATGATTTGATGAAAGCAATGTGATCAAAGTCACATCGGCTCTCAGGAGATCACAACTGAAATGATGACTTAGTTTGACAATATGAGGCTTCTTGACATTGTTTTTAAAAATCTGTTTTCTGGGACTCCTGGGTGGCTCAGTCAGTTAAGCATCTGCCTTCGGTTCAGGTCATGATCCCAGGGTCCTGGGATCAAGCCCTGAGTCTGGGCTGTCTGCTCAGTAGAGGTTCTGTTTCTCCTTCTCCTTCTCCCTCTGCCTGCTGTGCTCTCTCACTCTCTCTGTCAAATAAATTAATAAAATCTTTAAAAACTTAAAAAAGAAATCTGCTTTCTGGGGTGGCTCAGTTGATTAAGTGTCTGCCTTCCCCTCGGGTCAAAAATCCCAGGGTCCTGGGATCTAGCCCCGCCTAGGGCTCCCTGCTCAGTAGGGAGCCTGCTTATTCCTGCCCCTCCGCCCACCTCATGCTTTCTACCTGGCTTGCTCGCTCGCTCTCTCTCTCTATCAAATAAATAAATAAATAAAATCTTTTAAAAAAAGAAAAAATCTACTTTCCACCTCTATTTAAGATGTTTATTTCTAAGTAATTTCCAATGACTAATTTATTCTCTGAATATATCCAACAATGGGACATTATCAATGAACCATAAATTAATGAGATTTTTCAGTCATTAGATTTCCAATACAGTATGTAAATATGAACTAATTTTGGATTATTCAACTTACACATATACATAGACACAGCCAAATTTATACTTATTACTTCTTTCTTACTACTTCTACAGCAAGCATTGATGAGACCATAGCTCTATTTGTTCGATGAACACAGTTTACCTAAGAGGAGTTCCTGCTACTTTCCTAAATGAAACAAACACAGTATCATAACTTTAGTTTATCAGCAAACTGAGGTTGTTTCCATGAAATCATCTCATTTGCCAAACTTAAAATTGACTCTATTACTTCCACCTTTTCATAGTTTAAGCTATTGTGTCATCTGATCTTACTATTATATTTTTGGGATAATTTAATGATTTATTTTTGGTCTGATGTTTTATTCATTCTTTAGCTATTTCTAGAGATTATAAAGACTCAGAAAGTAGTTTCCAGGTGTCATAATTTTTACTTTGTGTAGATTATAAAAATGACTTATGAGAATCTTATTTTTTGAATGAATATATTACATTCTATTCTACAAGTGGCACTATGTGAGTATGTCAGAGGAAATATTTGGCAATTTATATGTAGATAATGCATTGAATAATTTGGAAAAGAACTTGTATTTGAGTGTTGGGAAATGATTTCAGAAACGTCAGTTTCCTGACAGAGAGTTAGAGATAGCAACAGTGAATGGGCTTGCAGAAAGCAACACTGGTAACTGTGGAGAAATGTCAGAAATTAGAGGGACAGTGCATTTCCAGACTAATGAGTCTAGAAATGAGGACCAAAAGAATGTGTTTTACACAACAAAATTTCAAAAACACAGGGTGTTTTCTGGTGCTGATTGTTATTCCGTGATAGTTAAATCATTTCACCATGGAAACGAAGGCTTGATAATAGTTCCAAAGGACCTGAGAACGTGCTGCTATTCTCTTCTCCTTAATGGTTGTTTTTAAATACAGGTGTGTCTATAATAAAGATAGGACGACAAATTAAAAAGCTTAGTATATTCATGTAAGAAAATTCTGGTTATAATCTCGTCCAATTTTACAAAGTTTATGTCCATTAATTCTCATATATTCAGAAATTGATTTCAGTGATGGATTCTGTTTGAAATAAAGAACATCAAAGGAGAAAATTTATAGTTTCATGACTGTGTCGTATGTGTGCACGTTTTTGTGCATTTTAATGAACGTGTTGCAATAAAGGCATTTTTCAGGATCGTGGATGAGGGAGAGAAGACATACACATCAGTGGCATTATATATATTTCTTAATTTTATCAATTTTTAAAAACTTTTTATTCTCTCCTTTAAAAATGTTGTTTTACTAACCATTAGCTGACAGACTGTTCCTGGAAACTGTAAGTTCACCGGAAAATGCTTGTTGATGGAATTAAGATAGTTGCTTAGAAAGCAAGAGGTTCTTTTTGCCTCTTGTACTCTTGGAGAGTAATCGCTTGCTGATTTTAATTGGGTCAAAGATGGGAGTTCTGGCTCCAACATTAAGTAGCAGAGTGATTTTGTACACGAAATCATGATGGGATGGTCTTGACACTTAAATGAAATAATGAAGGTAGAAGAGCTTAGTGAACTGCGCTTTGTCAAACCAATCGCTGGCTAGTCACAATACTGATTGATTTTTCAGACCAATCATGACTCACTCCCGCAGCTACAGATTGGATCACACTCCTGAAGTCCAAGCTTTTTGGAGGAAATGAACACCTCAACAAAACTGAGTTTCTTTTATACAGGAGGAAGAGAGTTGGAAACGCTGATGCCTGGTTGGGTAGGTAACCAATGAAGTTTTCTTATAGCAATTTTTTATTTATTTATTGCAAGTAAAGAAATATATTTAGCAACTGGATATCATATCACTAGTGAGCATGGATTTAACTAGCAAGGTAATTAATGCGGTGATAAGGTTACTATTTGGTCATATGTATCAGCAGCCACAATAGCGGCTAGGTTTTAACTGCCTAGTATATATTTAGTTATGGGAATTGCTTTTAAATTTATCTTCAAAAACTTTAATAACATTAAAATGAATCATTTTTATCAATATGCTCAAGACTATGGAATTCTTATGGCCTGTGCCTCTCTGATTAAGGTATCTTGTTACTAGAATAACTTTCAGAGTAGAGGAGATGCTCTCTTTTTATCTATATAAGGCTAGTTTGCACATGGCAGAAGTGTTTTCTTGAACAGGGTTTTGGAATGAATTGCTGAACCACGTGGCAAACCCTCACCTCTCCTTTTTGGGAAATGAATATGTTCCTTAAAATATTCTTGCCTTATCTCAAAGAGCTACTCTTTACAAAGTGACATAAACGGTCCACAGATGTTATTAGCAAAATGTGCACAGAAATCTATTGTGTATAAAAATATTTGTTCATGCCTCTATCTACAATAGCTTATTTTTTTGGTCCTATATCTTAGTTATCCTTTATCCATTTTATTCTTTTTATTATCAACTGATTTTAAACAAAGCTGATACTGACTTCATTTGAGTCAATGAACTTATTAGCATGTTCACAATATAAAAATGAAAATTTGCAAGTAAAACTCAGGAGTGTTAAAGTTAGGATTACAAGTGATCAAAAATTGAGACCTATCTCAGTAACAGACCCAGTTTAGTCAATTCCAAAACACAATGCACTTTTATATGTCAAAATAACATATGACTTCACCATGAAGCAAGACAAACAATCTTCTGTTCTCAATCATTTAGATTGATTTGTAGAACATGCAAGGGGGGGAATTATCTTTGTTTAAATTTGGGCAGGGAGAATTTTAGTAACAGACACATTATTCTACCGTTGGCAAGCACAGGAATTGCTTAGTATTTTCCTCTGGCTCTTCAAAGAATCGTTCTTAGAATTTTTCTTCAAGCTATGAAGTGGAGTCACCTAGGCCTGGGCACTCTTGAAAGCAAAATCACTTAGAAAGTAATATTTTGTGTGAAGAGAAGAAATATTTCTTTTTTTAACAATTCTTTTAAAAAAATTTTTTTTGTATTATATTATGTTAGTCACCATACAGTACATCCCTGGTTTCTGATGTAAAGTTCCATGATTCATTAGTTGTGTATAACACCCAGTGCACCATGCAATACGTGCCCTCCTTACTACCCAACACCAGTCTATCCCATTCCCCCACCCCCTCCCCTCTGAAGCCCTCAGTTTGTTTCTCAGAGTCCATAGTCTCTCCTGCTTCATTCCCCGTCCTGATTAACCCCCTTTCTTTATCCCTTTCTTCACCTACTGATCTTCCGAGTTTTTATGTTCCATAGATGAGAGAAATCATATGATGATTGTCTTTCTCTGCTGGACTTATTTCACTTAGCATTATCTCCTCCAGTGCCATCCATGTTGCAGCAAATATTGAGAACTCGTTCTTTCTGATGGCTGAGTAATATTTCATTGTATATGGACCACGACTTCTTAATCCAGTCATCTGTTGAAGGGCATCTCGGCTCCTTCCACGATTTAGCTATTGTGGACAATGCTGCTATGAACATTGGGGTGCATATGGCCTTTCTCTTCAGTACGTCTGTATCTTTGGGGTAAATACCCGGCAGTGCAATGGCTGGGTAATAGGGTAGCTCCATTTTTAATGTTTTAAGGGACCTCCACACTGTTTTCCAGAGTGGCTGTACAAACTTGCATTCCGACCAACAATATAGGAGGGATCCCCTTTCTCCACAGCCTCTCCAGCAATTGTTGTTTCATCCCTTGTCAATTTTTACCATTCTAACTGGTGTAAGGTGGTATCTCAGTGTGGTTTTGATTTGAATTTCCTTGATGGCTAATGATTTTGAACATTTTTTCATGTGTCTGTTAGCCATTTGTATGTCTTCATTGGAAAAGTGTCTGTTCATATCTTCTGCCCATTTTATGATTTATTTATTTGTTTCTCCCGTATTGACTTTGAGAAGTTCTTTGTAGATCTTGGATACCAGTCTTTTATCTGTAGTGTCATTTGCAAATATCTTCTCCCATTCCGTGGGTTGCCTCTTAGTTTTTTTGACTGTTTCTTTGGCTGTGCAGAAGCTTTTTATCCTGATAAAGTCCCACAAGTTCATTTCTTCTTTTGTTTTTCTTGCCTTTGGAGATGTGTCATGAGAAAGGTTGCTGTGGCTGATGTCGTAGAGGTTGCTGCCTATGTTCTCCTCTAGGATTTTGATGGATTCCTGTCTCACATGGAGGTCTTTCATCCATTTGGAATTTATCTTTGTGTATGGTGTGAGAGAGTGCTCAAATTTCATTCTTTTACATGCAGCTGTCCAATTTTCCCAGCACCATTTATTGAAGAGACTGTCTTTTTTCCACCGGATGTTTTTTCCTGCTTTATCAAAGATTGGTTGCCCAAAGAGCTGAGGTTCCATTTCTGGGTTCTCTATTCTGTTCCATTGGTCTATGTGTCCTTTTTTGGGCCAGTACCATGCTGTCTTTGTGATCACAGCTTTGTAGTACAGCTCGAAATCCATTATTGTGACGCCCCCAGCTTTGTTTTTCCTTTTCAACAATTCCTTGGTGATTCGGGGCCTTTTCTGTTTCCATACAAATTTAAGGACTATTTGTTCCTGTTCTTTGAAAAATGTTATCGGTATTTTGATCGGGACTGCATTGAAAGTATAGATTGCTCTGGGTAGCATGGATATTTTCACTCTGTTAATTCTTCTGATCCATGAGCATGGAATATTTTTCCATCTTTTTCTGTCTTCCTCAATGTCTCTCAATAGTGATTTATAGTTTGTAGAATATAGGTCCTTTACATCTCTGGTTAAGTTAATTCCAAGGTAAAGTATGGTTTTTGGTGCTATTGTAAATGGGATAGATTCCCTAATTTCTCTTTCTTCAGTCTCATTATTCGTGTATAGAAATGCAACTGATTTCTGAGCATTGATTTTGTGTCCCGCCACATTACTGAATTGCTCTATAGCTTCTAGTAGTTTGGGAGTGTATTCTTTTGGGTTTTCCATATAGATGACATGATAATGTCATCTGTGAAGAGCGACATTTTGACTTCTTCTTCTTTGCTGACTTGGATACCTTTTATCCCTTTTTGTTGTCTGATTGCTGTTGCAAGGACTTCTAGTACTATGGAATAATAGTGGTGAGAGTGGGCATCCTTGTCGTGTTCCTGATCTTAAGGGAAAGGCTTCCAGCTTTTCCCCATTGAGAATGATATTTGCTGTAGGCTTTTCATAGATGGTTTTTATGAGATTGAGAAATATACCCTCTATCCCTACACTCTGAAGGGTTTTATTCAGGAAAGAATGCTTTATTTTGTCAAATGCTTTTTCTGTATTTATTGAGAGAATCATATGATTTTTTAATTTTTCCTTCTGTGTAAAATCTTAGACCCCGATCCATTTGCGAATGTTGAACCACCCTTGCATCCCAGGGATGAATTCCACTTTTTCATGATGGATAATCCTTTTAATGTACCGTTGGATTCTATTAGCCAGGATCCTGTTGAGATTATGGCATCCATATTCATTAGGGAAATCGGTGTGTAATTTTCCTTTTTGATGGGGTGTTTGCCTGGTTTGGGGATCAAGGTAATATTGGCCTCATAGAATGAGTTTGGTAGCTTTCCTTTTGTTTCTATTTTTTGAAATTGCTTTAGGAGAATAGGTATTATTTTTTCCTTGACTGTTTGGTAGAATTCCCCAGGAAAACCGTCCGGGCCTGGAGTTTTGTTATTTGGAAGGTTGTTTATCGCTGACTCAATCTCTTCCCAATTAATTGGCCTGTTTAAAAAATCAATTTCTTCCTGTTTCAGTCTTGGTAGTTTATAGGTTTCCAGGAAGGCCTCCATCTCTTCCAGATTGCTTAATTTATTGGCAAAAAGGTGTTAATAAAAGCTTCTAATAATCCTTCCAATTTCATTGGTGTTTGTTGTGACCGCTCCCTTTTTTTTTTAAATAGAGTTCTTTTTTTTTTAAGATTTTTTTTTTATTTATTTATGTGACAGACAGCCAGTGAGAGAGGGAACAGAAGCAGGGAGAGTGGGAGAGGAAGAAGCAGGCTCCTAGCCAAGGAGCCTGATGTGGGACTCGATCCCGGAACGCCGGGAACACGCCCTGAGCCGAAGGCAGACGCTTAACGACTGCGCTACCCAGGCGCCCCGTGACCGCTCCCATTTCATTCATAATTTTATTAATTTGGGTCCTTTCTCTATTCTTTTAGATAAGTCTTGCCAGTGGTCTATCAATTTTATTGATTCTCTCAAAGAACCACCTTCTAGTTCTGTTGATCTGCTCTACTGTCCTCCTGGTTTCTAATTCATTGATTTCTGCTCTAATCTTGGTCAACTGCTTCTTCGTGCGTGGATTAGGTTGTCCCTCTGTTGTTCCAGCTCCTAGAGGTGAGAATATAAAAACTGCATTTTAGATTTTTCTATTCTTTTGAGTGAAGCTTGGATAGCTATGTATTTCCCCCTAGGGCTGCCTTTGCAGTATCCCATAGGTTTTGGACCATTATGTTTTCATTCTCATTGGTCTCCATAGAATTTTTAAATAGATTTTTGATTTCCTGGTTTATCGAATCATTCCTGAGCAGGAAGGTTCTTAGTCTCCAAGTGTTTGAGTTTCTTCCAAATTTTTCCTTGTGGTTGAGTTCCAATTTCAAAGCGTTGTGGTCTGAGAATATGCAGGGAATAATTTCAGTCCTTTGGTATCGGTTGAGAACTGTTTTGTGTCTGAGAAAATGGTCTATTCTTGAGAATGTTCCATGGGCATTGGAATACAATGAGTATTCATTGGTTCTGGGGTGTAGTGTTCTATATATATGTGGTCCAACTTGTCAAGTATGGCATTCAAAGCCCTTGTTTCTTTGTCGATTTTTTGCATGGGTGTTCTGTCTATTGCTGATATAGGAGTGTTGAGGTCTCCTACTATTAATGTATTTTTATCTATATAACTCTTTATTCTGCTTAAGAATTGCCTTGTGTAACATGCTGCTCCCCTGTTCGGTGCATATATATAATTGTCATATCCATTTGCTGGATACATCTTTTAAGAATAATATAGTGCCCTTCTGTGTCTCTAACTATAGTCTTTAGTTTAAAATCCAATCTGTCTGATGTGAGAATTGCTACCCCAGCTTTCTTTTGAGGTCCATTGGCATGAACAATGGTATTCCATCACCTTACTTTCAGTCTGAATGTATTTAGGTTCAAAATGAGTCTCTTGTAGACAGCAAATGGATGGGTCATGTCTTTTTATCCAATCTGCAACCCTGTGGTATTTAATGGGAGCATTTAGGCTATTTACATTGAGACGGAATATTGAGAGATATGATTTTAATGATGGCATGTTGCCAGTATAGTCTTTGTTTCTATCGATTGTGACTTCCCGTTCTGTATCACTCTTGGGGCATTTTACCTTTATAAAACCCCCATTAATATCTCATGTAGGGCTGGTTTCGTGGTTATGAAATTGGTCACTGACTGGCGATTCTGGAAGGTCTTTATCTCTCCATCAATTCTGAATGACAGCCTTGCTGGATAAAGGATCCTTGGCTGCATGTTTTTCTCTGAAAGAACTTTAAAAATCCCCCCCACCCTTTCTCTCATTCCAGGTCTGTGTAGACAGGTCTGACATAATTCTGATACCTTTGCCTTGGTACATGAGAAATTTCTTTTCCCTGGCCACTTTCAATACTGTATCCTTGGTTCTAATGTTTGTGAATTACACTATGACCTGACGTGGCGTAGGTTTGTCGTGGTTGAGCTTGGGAGGGGTCCTCTCTGCCTCTTGGACACGAATAATTGTTTCCCTTGCTAGAGTAGGGAAGTTTTCAGCTACAATTTGTTCAAATATCTCTTCCAGACTTCTGTTTTACTCCACCCCCTTGGGGATGCCTATGATTCTGACATTGGAACGTTTCATTGAGTCAGTAATCTCCTGTAACCTACATTCTTGAGTGTGGATTTTTTTATATCCAGCTCCTATTTTAGTTTTGTCTTGTGCTAAGCCATCCTCCAATTCGCTGATACGTTTTTCTACCTCATTCACCCTGGCCGTCAGAGCCTCTAGTTTTGACAGCATTTGGCTCATAGAATTTTTAATTTCTGCCAGATTCGCTCTCATTCCCACCCTTAGAGATTCTATATTCTCATTAACATTTTCATCAATACTTTTTTCAAGTTTACACATCATCTTGACCATTGATACTCTGAACTCCATTTCTGATAATTTGGTTATATCCATATCCATTAGTTCTGTGGCAGAGGCCACAGACTCATTGTCTTTTCTTTGCTGGGGGAGGGATTTCTCCTTCTCGTCATTCTGATGAGGAGAGGTTGCGGGGTTGTCCAGAGCCCAAATTATTGACCGGGATCCTGGCCGTGCGCCCTCGTTTTATAGGGACCTTGGGATGTGGGCTTCTTGATTTTTCAACCTGCCTTCTCGGGGAGGGGCCTGCCATGCCGATACTCAGGCAACCCTGTTTGGGTAGAGTCTCCATGTCCCCTGCGAGGGGGCTTGGGGGTAGGCACACTGTAAGCCAGTATTTCCAGGCTTTTCTTCTCTGGCAGCTTTCTCTGGTGGCTTGCTGTTCCTCTTCTGAGAGTCAGATCAGCAGTGGCCGAATCTCAGCCTCTGTCTCAGAACAGGGATCACGGACCATTCTCCACTGATGTTCTAGCCACTTTAATTCTGTTTCAGTTGGTACTGCTCAACCCTGCAGTGTCCTGGGATTGCACCCCACAGCCGCCATCCCAGCCTTCACTTCCAGGGCCAGCGCGTCTCTGTTCTTTGTGTTTCTAACACCGCCAGCCACCAGCTGCCAGCTGCCAGCTGCCAGCTGCCCCTGGGAGCTCTGGAGCTCCCGTTCTCAGTCTGGTTCCAGAGAGCACACTGGAGCTCCGTTTCATTCTGGTGGCGCGTGTTCCCCGGCTCACGGTCTCAGTCTGCTGTCTCACGGGTCCATCCGTGAGTCTGCCGGCTCCCCCGTGCAGGTTGCTACCGCTCCCTGGCACCAGAATGCGGTGGCTCCCCCCCCTTCCGTTTATCTTCCGATATCTGTGCGCGGTTTCACGGTTCCCTGCTTCGTATCTCAATACTCATCGCTGGAGATGTTCATTTGTAGAGATCCAGATGTATCTTCCATGGATGTTCAGGTTGGTCTGGTACCTATCCTACTTGAGCCAGTTGACTGGCTGAAAAAGGGGTCCCCTACTCCTCAACCATCTTAACTCCTCTTTCAAGAGAAGAAATATTTCATAAGAACAAAAAGCTTGAATGTTTCCTTTCTAAAATTTTGAAGTCACTGATAGTTTGTATCACTTCAGATATTAAGTCAACTCAGAAACTGGTTGGGACTATGCTAAGTGAAATATGTCAAGCAGAGAAAGACAATTATCATATGGCTTCACTCATTTATGAAACATAAGAAAAAGCAGGAAGATCGGTAGGAGAAGGAAGGGAAGAATGAAGGGGGGATAACGGAAGGTGGATGAACCATGAGAGACTATGGAATCTGGGAAACAAACTGAGGCTTCAAGGGGAGGGGGCTGGGGGATTGGGATAGGCCAGTGATGGGTATTAAGGAGGGCTCATATTACATGGAGCACTGGGTGTTATACACAAAAAAATGAATCATGGAAGACTACGTCAAAAACTAAGGATGTACTGTATGGTGACTAACATAATGTAATAAAAAATTATTAAAAAAAAGAAATTGGATGAGAATTTTATTTTTATTTCTTATTTTTTATTTTATTTTTTAATACTTTTTATTTTGTTATATTAGTCACCATACAGTACATCCCCAGTTTTTGATGCAATGTTCCATGATTCATTATTTGTGTATAACACCCAGGGGACCATGCAATATGTGCCCTCCTTAATACCCATCACCAGCCTTTCACAAACCCCACCCACCTCCCCTCTGAAGCCCTCAATTTTTTTCCCAGAGTCCATAGTCTCTCACGGTTCATTCACCCTTCTGTTTATCCCCTTTCATTCTTCCCTTCCTTCTCCTACCAACCTTATATCTTATGTTGCATAAATGAGTGAAACCATATGATAATTGACATTCTCTGCCTGACTTATTTCACTTAGCATAACCTCCTCCAGTCCCATCCATGTTTCAGCAAACGCTGGGTAATCATTCTTTCTGAAGGCTAATATTCCATTGTAGATATGGACCGCATCTTCTTAATCAAGTCATCTATTGAAGGGCATCTTGGCTCCTTCCACGATTTAGCTATTGTGGACAATGCTGCTATGAACATTGGGGTGCATATGGACCTTCTCTTCACTACGTCTGTATCTTTGGGGTAAATACCCAGTACTGCAATGGCTGGATCATAGGGTAGCACAATTTTTAAATTTTAAGGGACCTCCACACTGTTTTCCAGAGTGGCTGTACCAAATTGCATTTGCTCCAAAAATGTAGGAGGGTTCCCCTTTCTCCACATCCTCTCCAACAATTGCTGTTTCTTGCCTTGTGAATTTTTACCATTCTAACTGGCGTAAGGTAGTATCTTAGTGTGGTTTTGATTTAAATTTCCCTGATTGCTAATGATTTTGAACATTTTTTCATGTGTCTGTTAGCCATTTGTATGTCTTCATTGGAAAAGTGTCTGTTCATATCTTCTGCCCATTTTATGATTTGTTTATTTGTTTCTCGCGTATTGACTTTGAGAAGTTCTTTGTAGATCTTGGATACCAGTTTTTATCTGTAGTGTCATTTGCAAATATCTTCTCCCATTCCGTGGGCTGCCTCTTAGTTTCTTTGACTGTTTCCTTGGCTGTGTAGAAGCTTTTTATCTTGATGAAGTCCCACAAGTTCATTTTATCTTTTGTTTCTCTTGCTTTTGGAGATGTGTCATGAAAAAGGTTGCTGTGGCCGATGTCGTAGAGGTTGCTGCCTATGTTCTCTTCTAGGATTTTGATGGATTCCTGTCTCACATCGAGGTCTTTCATCCATTTGGAGTTTATCTTTGTGTATGGTGTGAGAGAGTGGTCAAGCTTCATTCTTTTGCATGTAGCTGTCCAATGTTCCCAGCACCATTTATTGAAGGGACTGTCTTTTATCCACTGGATGTTTTTTCCTGCTTTATCAAAGATTAGCTGCCCAAAGAGCCAAGGGTCCATTTCTGGGTTCTCTATTCTGTTCTATTGTTCTATGTATCTGTTTTTCTACCAGTACCACGCTGTCTTTGTGATAACAGCTTTGTAGTACAGCTTGAAATCTGGCAACGTGATGCCCCCAGCTTTGTTTTTCCTTTTCAACAATTCCTTGGTGATTAGAGGCCTTTTCTGCTTCCACAGAAATGTAAGGGCTGTTTGTTCCAGTTCCTCGGAAAACGTCATCGTTATTTTGATCGGCATAGCATTGAACGTGCAGATTGCTCTGGGTAGCATGGACATTTTAACTATCTCAATTCTTCCGATCCATGAACATGGAATATTTTTCCATCTTTTTGTATCTTACTCAATGTCTTTCAAGAGTGATTTATAGTTTCTAGAATATAGATCCTTTACGTCTCCGGTTAAGTTAATTCTAAGATAACGTATGATTTTTGGTGTTATTGTAAGTGGGATGGATTCCCTAATTTCTCTTACTTCAGTCTCATTGTTGATGTATAGAAATGCAACTGATTTCCGAGCATTGATTTTGTATCCCGCCACATTACTGAATTGCTCTATAACTTCTAGTAATTTGGGAGTGGCTTCTTTTGGGTTTTCCATATAAAGAATCATGTCATCTCCGAAGAGAGACATTTTGACTTCTTCTTTGTGATTTGGATATATTTTATCCCTTTTCGTTGCCTGATTGCTATTGCAAGGACTTCTAGTACTATGTTGAATAATAGTGGTGAGAGTGGGCATCTTTGTCGTGTTCCTGATCTTAAGGGAAAGGCTTCCAGCTTTTCCCTACTGAGAATGATATTTGCGGTAGGCTTTTCATAGATGGTTTTTATGAGATTGAGGAATGTACCCTCCATCCCTACACTCTGAAGGGTTTTAATTAGGAAATGATGCTGTATTTTGTCAAATGCTTTTTCTGCATCTATTGAGAGAATCATATGATTTTTGGCTTGTTCCTTCTGGATAAAATCTATGACACTGATAGATTTGCGAATGTTGAACCAAGCTTGCATCCCAGGGATGAATCCCACTTGGACATGATGGATAATCCTTTTAATGTAAAGTTGGATTCTATTAGCCAGGATCTTGTTGAGGATTTTGGCATCCATATTCATTTTGGAAATCGGTCTGTAATTCTCCCTTTTGATGGGGTCTTTGCCTGGTTTGGGGATCAAAGTAATATTGGCCTCATAGCATCAGTTTGGTAGCTTTCCTTCTGTTTCTATTTTTTTGAAATAACTTTAGAAGAGTAAGTATTCTTTCTTCTTTGATTGTTTGGTAGAATTCCCTGGGAAAAACGTCCAGACTTGGTGTTTTGTTTTTTGGAAGGCTTCTTTTTTTTTTAATCACTGACTCAATCTCTTCCTAATTAATTGTCCTGTTTAAAAAAATCAATTTCTTCCTCTTTCAGTCTTGGTAGTTTATAGGATTCTAGGAAGGCCTCCATCTCGTCCAGATTGCTTAATTTATTGGCATAAAGCTGTTGATAAACGTTTCTAATAATCCTTCCACTTTCATTGGCGTTTGTTGTGACCTCTCCCTTTTCATTAACAATTTTATTAATTTGGGTCCTTTCTCTATTCTTTTGGATAAGTATTGACAGCGGTTTCTCAATTTTATTTACTTTTCAAAGAACTAGCTTCTAGTTCTGTTGATTGGCTCTACTGTGCTCCTGGTTTCTACTTCATTGTTTTCTGCTCTAATCTTGATCTGCTTTCTCATGTGTGGATTAGGCTTGTTCCTCTGTTGCTGTTCCAGCTTTTGAGGTGAGAATATAAACTGCATTTTTGATATTTCCATTCTTTTGAGTGAGGCTTGGATGGCTATGTATTTTCCCCTTAGGACTGCCTTTGCAGTATCCCATAGGTTTTGGACTGTTATGTTTTTAATCTCATTGGTCTCCATAATTGTTTAAATTGATTTTTGATTTTTGGTTTATCAAATCATTCTTGAGCAGGATGGTTCTTAGTCCCCAAGTGTTTGAGTTTCTTCTAAATTTTTCCTTGTGGTTGAGTCCCAATTTCAAAGCACTGTGGTCTCAGAATATGCAGGGAATAATTTCCGTCTTTTGGTATCGGTTGAGACCTGTTTTGTGACCCAGAACATGATCTATTCTGGAGAATGTTCCATGTGCATTAGAATACAATGAGTATTCTTTGGTTCTGGGCTGTAGTGTTCTATATATATCTATGAGGTCCATCTGGTTTAGTATGGCATTCAAAGCCCTTGTTTCTTTGCTGGTTTTCTGCTCTGGTGCTCTGTCTATTGTTGATAGTGCAGTGTTGAGGTCCCCTACTCTTAACGTATTTTTATCTATATGTCTCTTTATTCTGGTTAAGAGTTGCCTTGTGTATCTTGCTGGTCCCCTGTTGGGGGCATAGATATTTATGATTGTCATATCCACTTGTTGGATACATCTTTTAAGAATAACATAGTACCCTTCTGTGTCTCTAACTATAGTCTTTAGTTTAAAATCCAATCTGTCTGATATGAGAATTGCTACCCCAGTTTTCTTTTGAGGTCCATTGGCATGAAAGATGGTATTCCATCCCTTTACTTTCAGTCTGAATGTATCTTTAGGTTCAAAATGAGTCTATTGTAGACAGCAAATGGATGGGTCATGTCTTTTTATCCCACCTGCAACCCTGTGGCACTTTATGGGAGCATTTAGGCCATTTACATTGAGAGTGATTATTGAGAGATATGATTTTAATGATGCCATGTTGCCAGTAAAGTCTTTGTTTCTATCGATTGTGACTTTCTGTTCTGTATCACTCTTGGGACCTTTTTACCTTTATAGAACCCCCTTTAATAACTCCTGTAGGTCTGGTTTCATGGTTACGAAGTTGGTCAATGGTGATTCTGGAAGTCTTTATTTTTCCATCAATTCTGAATGACAGCCTTGCTGGATAAAGGATCCTTGGCTGCATGTTTTCCTCTGAAAGAGCTATTAAAATGCCCCTCAACCCTTTCTCTCATTCCAGGTCTGTGTAGACAGGTCTGACTTAATTGCGATACCTTTGCCTTGGTATGTGAGAAATTTCTTTCCCCTGGCCGCTTTCAAAACTCTATCCTTGGATCTAATATTTGCGAATTGCACTATGACATGACATGGCGTAGGTTTGTCATGGTTGAGCTTGGGAGGGGTCCTCTCTGCCTCTTGGACACGAATGTTTGTTTCCCTTGCCATATTAGGGAAGTTTTCTGCTACAGTTTTTTCAAATAAGTCTTCTAGACATCTGTTTTTCTCTACCCCATGGGGATGCCGATGATTCTGACATTGGAATGTTTCATTGAGGCAGTAACGTCCCGTAACCTACATTCTTGAGTTTGGATTTTTTTGAGCCAATATTCCATTTTAGCTTTCTCTTCTACTAACCCATCCTCCAATTAGCCGATACGTCTTCTGCCTCATTCACCCTGGCCGTCAGAGCTTCTAGTTTTGACTGCATTTGGCTCATAGAATTTTTAATTTCTGCCAGATTCGCTCTCCTTTCTGCTCTTAGAGATTCTATATTCTCATTAATATTTTCATTAATACCTTTTTCAAGCCTACACATCATCTTGACCATTGTTACTCTGAACTCCATTTCTGACAATTTGGTCATATCCATATGCATCAGTTCTGTGGCAGAGGCCACAGACTCATTGTCTTTTCTTTGCTGGGGGGGATTTCTCCTCCTTGTTATTCTGATGAGGAGAGGTTGGGGCATTGTTCAGAGCCCAAATCATTGACCAGGACCAGGCATTGTGCACTAGTTTTATAGGGACCTTAGGGATGTGGGCTTCTTGATTTTTCAGCCTGCCTTCTGGGGGAGGGGCCTGCTGCACTGTTACTCAGGCAACCCTGTTTGGGTAGAGTCTCTGTGTCCCCTGCAAGGGGGGATGGGTTGGGCACAATGTGAGCTGATATTTCCGGGCTTTTATTCCCTGGCATCTTTCCCCGGAGGTTTTCTGTGACTCTTCTGAGTGTCAGAGCATCAGTGGCCATATCCTAGCCTCTGTCTCAGAACAGAGAGATTGCAGTCCACTCTCCACTGAGCTCTCTTGGCCACGTTAACTCTATTTCTGTCAGTGCTGCTAAAAACCCTGCAGTCTCCCAGATTGTCGCCCCAAAGTCACTCTGCCAGCCCTCACTTCTGGGGCCGGCACATCTCTGTCCTTTGTGCTTCTAACACAGCCAGCCCCCCCCCTCCGGTTACCGTGTGGTAAGTGGTAACTGAGCTCCCTGAGCTCCCTGTTTTAGTGTGGTTCGCATGTGGTCCGGAGCACTGGTTTTCAGTTTGGTCGCGCGGGCGCTCCCAAGCTCCTGGTATCAGTGCGATTCCAGTGAGTGCTCCGGAGCTCTGGTTTTCAGTCTGGCCACAGCTCCTGGTTTTAGTCTGGTTCCAGTGAGTGCTCCGGAGCTCCGGTTTTCAGTCTGGTCACACGCGCATTCCCAGGCTCATGGTTTCAGTTTGCTCTCTTGCGGGTGCTGGTCCACGAGTCCAGCCCGCTCTGCAGTGCAAGTGGCTATTGCTTCCCAGTGCCCGAGCTCATGGGTTCCCTTCCCCTTCCGTTTGTCTTACGAAATCTGTGTGGGGATTCACAGCTCCCCGCTTCGTACCTCAATATTCAGCACTGGAGTTGTTTGTAGAGATCCAGATGTATCTTTCTCATCTCAGCCTTATTTCGTGGGTTTTCAGGATGGTCTGGTAGATATCCAGCCTGACTCAGGGGACCAGCTGACAAAGTGATCCCCTACTCCTCTGCCATCTTTTCTTCTCCTTGCAGAAAGTGGTCGCTTTTCTGTTCGTAGAGTTTCTGCTACTCTTTTCTTTGTTCTCCAGTTGCGTTCATAGGTATTCAGAATGGTTTGGTAGCTCTAGCTGAATTCCTGGGACCAGACAAACTTTAGGTCTCCTGATCCTCTGCCATCTTGGACCCGGCATCCTGCTTGAGAATTTTAAAACTGATTTTGACTGGAATAGTCTTTTCTTTCCACAGTGGAGATTTCCATCAAAAAAGAAATAACCAATCTCGATATCAAATTGTTGGACAGTGTGAGAAGTTTGAGATGTAGACAAGACAGTCTAGATGCATCTTTGGGTTCTGAAGGATTAACTATTTTGCTGTGTGGAGAAGATCAAGACACATTACTGGTGATGACTTCACATCTGGAAAACAGTACTGGGAGCTGGATGTGGGCGACTCTTGGGAATGGGCTCTAGGAGTCTGTAAGGATCCTTGGATAAGGAAGAATGGCCCACTGATGGAATCTGAGGATAGGTTTCTTCTTCTATGTGTGAAGGAGGGTAATTGTTACAGTACCCGATCCACTTTCCCAGTGTTTGTCAGTAAGGAAACCTCTGGGCCAAGTGGTCTATTCTTTCATTTTTGATTCCATCTTTTTTTTCCATCTTCTTTAAATTAAAATAATCTCCATAACCCACTTCTAGAATACATGCTGTGGTTGCTCACCTGGCTTGGGAGTATGCTGGAGTTACAAAAATTTGTGAGTGTGTGATTCCCACTTAATGGTCTAGTGTAGGAACACAGAGTTTGCTCAGAATAGACAGACTTGGTTATCTACAATGCCCATGTCAATCTGAACTTTTCTTCTCCCACCTCTTAATCTAGTGTATCTTACACATCAATTCACCCTCAGAAGAAAAAAATATCTGTGTTTCAGGGAAATCTCCACTGACTCTCAGGGCCAAGATAGGCCTTTCTTTATATGAACTCCAAATATTTGGCCTATTTCTTTTACGATAGTGTAAATTGCAAGAGATAAAGAAATTGTTCACTGATGTATCGCCAACAGGTAACAGAGTGTCTAGGAGACAATGTGCCTTTAACAAATATTTCATGGGTGAAGCAATTAATAAATGAGTGAGATGGTTGCCTTATTGGCAGTAGGGTTTGATTGCAGTATGCTACTCAATAATCTTTGCTACAGTTTACGTAATATATACTCTGTTTGCCATGTTCCATTTCTGAAAGGGAGATAGTTTTGAAATACATGTGATTCCACACATTTGTGATTAAAAATTGAGGATAACCATTAGAAGAAATGCTATCAACCACTGAAAATGCCACAGATGAACCAATGGGGATAGGAAATGTTGAGGATGATAGAGGATGAAAAAGACCTTGGCCCATGGTTTTCAAAGTTTCATTCAGTTTCCCCAGCATCATAATCACCTGAGTTTTGTTTGAAATGCCAATTCTTGGCTCAAACCCAAGACCTACGGAATCAAAAATGTTGCATGTGGGGTGCCTGGGTGGCTCAGTAGGTTAAGCGTCTGCCTTCAGCTCAGTTCATGGTCCGAGAGTCCTGGGACTGAGTCCTGTGTCAGGCTCCCTGCTCAGTGGGGAGTCTGCTTTTCTGCCCCTCCCCTGGCTTGTGCGCTCTCTCTCAAATAAAATCTTAAGAAAGAAATTTTGCATGGGGGGGGGCTGAAATCCATGGTTTATCAGTCATTCCAGGTAATTCAGATGAATGCTCAGGTTTGAGAAACACTAAATGAGGCCGGTTTACAGATACGAAGCCTGAGTAAATTTCTTTTTTTTTTTTTTTTTTTTTTATTAATAATGATTTTTTATTATATTATGTTAGTCACCATACAGTACATCCCCGGTTTTCGATGTAAGGCTCGATGATTCATTAGTTGTGTATAACACCCAGTGCACCATGCAATATGTGCCCTCCTTACTACCCATCACCGGTCTATCCCATTCCCCCACCCCCCTCCCCTCTGTAGCCCTCAGTTTGTTTCTCATAGTCCATAGTCTCTCATGTTTCATTCCCCCTTCTGATTACCCCCCCTTTCTTTATCCCTTTCTTCCCCTACTGATCATTCTAGTTCTTATGTTCCATAGATGAGAGAAATCATATGATAGTTGTCTTTCTCTGCTTGACTTATTTCACTAAGCATTATCTCCTCCAGTGCCGTCCATGTTGTAGCAAATGTTGAGAACTCATTCTTTCTGATTGCTGAGTAATATTCCATTGTATATATGGACCACAACTTCTTAATCCAGTCATCTGTTGAAGGGCATCTCGGCTCCTTCCACGATTTAGCTATTGTGGACATTGCTGCTATGAACATTGGGGTGCATATGGCCCTTCTCTTCACTACGTCTGTATCTTTGGGGTAAACACCCAGTAGTGCAATGGCTGGATCATAGGGTAGCTCAATTTTTAACTTTTTAAGGGACCTCCACACGGTTTTCCAGAGTGGCTGTACCAACTTGCATTCCCACCAACAATGTAGGAGGGATCCCCTTTCTCCACATCCTCTCCAACAATTGTTGTTTCTTGCCTTGTCTATTTTTGCCATTCTAACTGGCGTAAGGTGGTATCTCAGTGTGGTTTTGATTTGAATTTCCTTGATGGCTAATGATTTTGAACATTTTTTCATGTGTCTGTTAGCCATTTGTATGTCTTCATTGGAAAAGTGTCTGTTCATATCTTCTGCCCATTTTTTGATTTGTTTATTTGTTTCTCGTGTATTGAGTTTGAGAAGTTCTTTGTAGATCTTGGATACCAGTCCTTTATCTGTAGTGTCATTTGCACATATATTCTCCCATTCCGTGGGCTGCCTCTTAGTTTTTCTGACTGTTTCCTTGGATGTGCAGAAACTTTTAATCTTGATGAAGTCCCATAAATTCATTTTATCTTTTGTTTCTTTTGCCTTTGGGGATGTGTCATGAAAAAGGTTGCTTAGGCTGATGTCGTAGAGGTTGCTGCCTATGTTCTCCTCTAGAATTTTGATGGATTCCTGTCTCACATCGAGGTCTTTCATCCATTTGGAGTTTATTTTTGTGTATGGTGTGAGATAGTGGTCAAGTTTCATTCTTTTGCACGTAGCTGTCCAATTTTCCCAGCACCATTTATTGAAGAGACTGTCTTTTTCCCACCGGATGTTTTTTCCTGCTTTATCAAATATTAGTTGCCCAAAGAGCTGAGGGTCCATTTCTGGGCTCTCTATTCTGTTCCATTGGTCTATGTGTCTGTTTTTGTGCCAGTACCATGCTGTCTTTGTGATCACAGCTTTGTAGTACAGCTCGAAATCCGGCATTGTGATGCCCCCAGCTTTGTTTTTCCTTTTCAACAGTTCCTTGGAGATTCGGGGTCTTTTCTGGTTCCATACAAATTTAAGGACTATTTGTTCCAGTTCTTTGAAAAACGTTCTCGGTATTTTGATCGGGATAGCATTGAAAGTGTAGATTGCTCTGGGTAGCATGGACATTTTAACTATGTTAATTCTTCCGATCCATGAGCATGGAATATCTTTCCATCTTTTTATGTCTTCCTCAATGTCTTTTAAGAGTGATTTATAGTTTCTAGAATAAAGGTCCTTTACATCTCTGGTTAAGTTAATTCCAAAGTAACGTATGGTTTTTGGTGCTATTGTAAATGGGATGGATTCCCTGATTTCTCTTTCTTCGTTCTCGTTATTCGTGTACAGAAATGCAACTGATTTCTGAGCATTGATTTTGTATCCCGCCACGTTACTGAATTGCTCTTCTTTTGGGTTTTCCATATAGAGTATCATGTCGTCTGCGAAGAGAGACATTTTGACTTCTTCTTTGCCGATTTGAATACCTTTGATCCCTTTTTGTTGTCTGATTGCTGTTGCAAGGACTTCTAGTACTATGTTGAATAATAGTGGCGAGAGTGGGCATCCTTGTCGTGTTCCTGATCTTAAGGGAAAGGCTTCCAGCTTTTCCCCATTGAGAATAATATTTGCAGTAGGCTTTTCATAGATGGCTTTTATGAGATTGAGAAATGTACCTTCTATTCCTACACTCTGAAGGGTTTTAATCAGGAAAGGATGCTGTATTTTGTCAAATGCTTTTTCGGCATCGATTGAGAGGATCATATGGTTCTTGAGTCTTTTCTTGTTGATATGATGTATCACGCTGATTGATTTGCGAATATTGAACCACGCTTGCATCCCAGGTATGAATCCCACTTGATCGTGGTGGATAATCCTTTTAATGAACTGTTGGATTCTATTAGCAAGTATCTTGTTGAGGATTTTGGCGTCCATATTCATTAGGGAAATTGGTCTGTAATTCTCCTTTTTGAGGGGGTCTTTGCCTGGTTTGGGGATCAATGTAATATTGGCCTCATAGAATGAGTTTGGTAGCTTTCCTTCTGTTTCTATTTTTTGAAAAAGCTTTAGGAGAATAGGTATTATTTCTTCTTTGAATGTTTGGTAGAATTCCCCAGGAAAACCGTCCGGGCCTGGAGTTTTGTTATTTGGAAGGTTGTTTATCACTGACTCAATTTCTTCATAATTAATTGGCCTGTTTAAGAAATCAATTTCTTCCGGTTTCAATCTTGGTAGTTTATAGGTTTCCAGGAAGGATTCCATCTCTTCCAGATTGCTTAGTTTATTGGCATATAGCTGTTGATAAAAATTTCTAATAATCCTTCCAATTTCAATGGTGTTCGTCGTGACCTCTCCTTTTTCATTCATAATTTTAATAATCTGGGTCCTTTCTCTTTTCTTTTGGATAAGTCTTGCCAGTGGTCTGTCAATTTTATTGATTCTCTCCAAGAACCAGCTTCTAGTCCTGTTGATCTGCTCTACTGTACTTCTGGTTTCTGCTTGATTGATTTCAGCTTTAATTTTGGTCAACTGCTTCCTTGTGCGTGGATTAGGCCTGTCCCTCTGTTGCTGTTCCAGCTTCTTGAGGTGAGAATATAAAAACTGCATTTTAGATTTTTCTATTCTTTTGAGTGAGGCTTGGATGGCTATGTATTTCCCCCTTAGGACTGCCTTTGCAGTATCCCATAGGTTTTGGACTGTTGTATTTTCATTCTCATTGGTCTCCATAATTTGTTTAATTTGATTTTTGATTTCCTGGTTTATCGAGTCATTCCTGAGCAGGATGGTTCTTAGTCTCCAAGTGTTTGAGTTTCTTCCAAATTTTTCCTTGTGGTTGAGTTCCAATTTCAGAGCGTTGTGGTCTGAGAATATGCAGGGGATAATTTCAATCTTTTGGTATCGGCTGAGACCTGTTTTGTGTCCCAGAACATGGTCTATTCTTGAAAATGTTCCATGGGCATTAGAATAGAATGAGTATTCTTTGGTTCTGGGGTGTAGTGTTCTATATATATCTAAGAGGTCCAACTCGTCGAGTATGGCATTCAAAGCCTTTGATTCTTTGCTTAGTTTTTGCCAGGGTGTTCTGTCTATTTCTGAGAGTGGAGTGTTGAGGTCCCCTACTATTAATGTATTTTTATCTATATGTCTCTTTATTCTGGTTAAGAGTTGCCTTGTGTATCTTGCTGCTCCCCTGTTGGGGGCATATATATTTATAATTGTCATATCCACTTGTTGAATACTTCCTTTAAGAATAATATAGTGCCCTTCTGCATCTCTAACTATAGTCTGTAGTTTAAAATCCAATTTATCTGATATGAGAATTGCTACCCCAGCTTTCTTTTGAGGTCCATTTGCGTGAAAGATGGTACTCCATCCCCTTACTCTCAGTCTGAATGCATCTTTGGGTTCGAAATGAGTCTCTTGTAGACAGCAAATGGATGGGTCATTTCTTTTTATCCAATCTGCAACCCTGTGGCGTTTGAAACCAGAATTTAAACCATTAATGTTCAGGCTGAGTACTGAGAGATATGCTTTTAATTCTGCCATGTTGTCAGTAAAGTCTTTGTTTATATTGGCTGTGACTTTCTGTTTTGTATCACTCTTGGGGCCTTTTTACTTTTATAGAACCCCCCGTAATACCTCCTGTAGGGCTGGTTTCGTGGTTACGAAATTGGCTAGTGACTGTCGATTCTGAAATGTCTTTATTTCTCCATCAATTCTGAATGACAGCCTTGCTGGATAAAGGATCCTTGGTTGCATGTTTTTCTCTGAAAGAGCTTTAAAAATGCTCCCCCAACCCTTTCTCTCATTCCAGGTCTGTGTAGACAGGTCTGATGTAATTCTGATGCCTTTGCCTTGGTACGTGAGAAATTTCTTTGCCCTGGCCGCTTTCAATACTGTATCCTTGGATCTCATATTTGCGAGTTGCACTATGACGTGACGTGGTGTAGGTCTGTCATGGTTGAGCTTGGGAGGGGTCCTCTCTGCCTCTTGGACACGAATTTTTGTTTCCCTTGCTAGATTAGGGAAGTTTTCAGCTACAATTTGTTCAAATATCTCTTCTAGACCTCTGTTTTTCTCCACCCCCTCGGGGATGCCGATGATTCTAACATTGGATCGTTTCGTTGAGTCAGTAATCTCCCGTAGCCAACATTCGTGGGCGTGGATTTTTTTAAGACCATCTTCTATTTTTAATTTTTCCTCTATTAACCCATCCTCCAATTCACTAACCCTTTCCTCCGCTTCCGTGACCCTGGCCGTCAGAGCCTCTAGTTTTGCCTGCATTTGGCTCATAGAATTTTTAATTTCTGTCAAATTCGCTCTCATTTCCGCCCTTAGGGATTGTATATTCTCAGTAATATTTTCCTGAATACTTTTTTCAAGTCTACTCATTATCTTGACCATTGTTACTCTGAATTCCATTTCTGATAATTTGGTTACATCCATATCCGTTACTTCTGTGGCAGAGGCCCCTGACTCACTGTCCTTTCTTTGCTGGGGGGGGCTTCTCCTTCTTGTCATTCTGATGAAGAGAGGTTGCGGGGTTTCCAGAGCCCAAAATTATTGACTGGGTCCCAGGCCGTGCCCCTTGTTTTATAGGGATCTTAGAGATGTGGGCTTCTTCTTTAAAGATTTTATTTATTTACTTATCTGAGAGAGGGAGACAGACAGCAAGAACGAAACAGAAGCAGGGGAGTGAGAGAGGAAGAAGCAGGCTCCCAGCGGAGGAGCCCGATGAGGGACTCCTTTCCGGAACGCTGGGATCACGCCCTAAGCTGAAGGCAGGCGCTCAATGACTGCGCCACCCAGGCGCCTGGGTTGTGGGCTTCTTGATTTTTCAGCCTGCCTTCTGTGTTCTGGGGGAGGGGCCTGCCGCGCCGATACTCAGGCAACCCTGTTTGGGTAGAGTCTCCGTGCCCCTGGGAGGGAGGATGGGGATGGGCACTCTCTGAGCCGGTATTTCCAGGCTTTTGTTCTCTGGCGGCTTTCCCTGGCGGCCGGCTATGCCTCTTCTGAGGGTCAGAGCAGCAGAGGCTGCATTGTCGCAGAACAGAGGGATTGCGGCCCGTTCTCCACTGATGTTCTGGCCACTTTAACTCTGTTACTGTTGGTGCTGCTCAACCCTGCGGCGTCCCGGGATGTGCGCACCAACTCGGCGACCCTGCCCTCACTTCCAGGGCCGGCGCATCTCTGTCCTTTGTGTTTCTAATGCCGCCAGCCACCGGCCGCCCCGTCTCTGTCCTTTGTGTTTCTAATGCCGCCAGCCACCGGCCGCCCCGCGCGCTCCCGGGTCTCCCGGTCTCAGTCTATGCCCGGTGAGCACACCTCGATTCCGGAGTTTCGTGAGAAGCCTGGTGGCGCGCGCACCCGGTTCAGGGTCTCAGTCTGCTGTTTCGCGGGTGCCGACCGCGAGTCCGCCCGCTCCCCCGTGCAGGTGGCCCGCCAGCCGCCAGCCGCCCCGCGCGCGCTCCGGGAGTTCCCGGTCTCAGTCTGGATCCCGTGAGCACACCGGGATTCCGGTGTTCCGGGAGATGCCTGGTGGCGCGCGCGTTCACGGCTCACCGGTCTCAGTCCGCTCTCTCGCGGGTACCCTCTGTGTGTCTTCCCGCTCCCCCGTGCAGGTGGCTGCCGCTTCCCGGCGCCCAAACACGGCGGCTCCCTCCCCCTTCCGTTTATCTTCCGATATCCGTGCACGGTTTACAGCTCCCCTCTTGGTACCTCAATACTCAGCGCTGGAGATGTTCATTTGTAGAGATCCAGATGCATCATCCTGCGTCTCAGGCTGATTCCGTGGTTATTTAGGCTGGTCTGGTACCTATCCAGCTCGACTCAGGGGACCGGCTGAAAAAGGGGTCCCCTACTCCTCCGCCATCTTAACTCCCATCCTACATGTCCTGAGTAAATTTCTTACACCTGAGAATTAGGGTATCACTAGACACGATTTGATTCAGTAGCATTGGTTAAATATTTTTCAATGAAAAAAGTCTAAAAGGGATTAAGATCTTAAAGGGAATGTTCAGGATTTCAAAAATAAAATGGATAATAGATTATTTTCATGGAATATATACAGTCATATTTCTTGAATTGTGGACTACTTAAACAGAAGGAAAACTTCCCTTCTTTATTTTGAAAAATACAGGAAACAGACAATACTGAAAGAAATCACTCCATATATAGGTAGGTGAAAAAGTAGCAAGCTTAATTTACTTTCTTGAAGATTATTCAGAAAAGGCATTGCAATCAGATTTTTAGGTGTTTTTTTGAGGGGGTGTAGTTCAAATTCTGGAAGTATGATGAGAAGATTCTAACTTGTTACATGCAAATATGTGCTAGATATTTATCCATATAAATTTTGCATACATATAAATTTTGTCCTAGATATGAATGTTAGCAATATTCGAGGAGCATCATTTTATGGGTCAAAACATCATTAGGCATTCTGAGATATCAGTGGCAGATGTTATAGTCTCATGGCCTTAGCAATTAAGAGGTGGGACATCAGTAGGGGGAAAGACAAAAAACCCACAGAAAAAAAACAGAAAGCCTAAGACTCACTTAATGTATGGATACCTGATTGTTGACTGAATGGGCAGGCATTGTCAATGGATTAAAAAAGAGAAACTTTCCAGTGAATATGCTGTGAGAGTTCACAAAAATTAATTCCAGGTACGTTCAAGATGAAAAAGCAACTTCATCATTTTAAAAGAAGCAAATATAAGAAAATCTTTTTGATTCTGCATTCGAGATGGATTTTCTAATGAAGAAAATAAAGGCACAATTTAAATAGGGTAAATGCTGATCAATTTAACTGCAAAAATTTTAAGGATTTCTGTTCTCAAAAGACATTCTAATGGAAGTGAAATACTGAGAGAAAAATACTATGAGGGATAATGCTAGTAAAGGATGAGCACCCAAAACATGTAAAGAATGCTTCCAATTTGGAAGTGAAATAGAGACAGGGCTTTCCCCCTAAGAAAAACGTCTGAAACCATTACTTCAGAGAAAGAGAAGTAAGCAATAATTGTGAAGATATTCTCAACCTCATTCATAGTTAGAGACATAAAATTAAAATGACAATCACTGCCATTGGATGAGCATTTAAATATTAATATATTAAGTTTTGGTGATGACGTGGAGCAACTCTCCTGGCTGAGCAGAGAAATTTGGGGGAGGAGGAGGGAATGGTATGAGAGGCTGTAAGGGGCGGTTTTCTAGCCGGGTTTGGGTGCTCTGGGTCCAATCTTCCAAGTTCATCTGGAGGCTGAAGGGTGAGCAAGAAGCCAGGGGGTGGCAGTGCCAGAGCCTGGAGACCAGGGATGTCTGTTGTGCCAGCACTTGCACCACGGGGAGCCACGCTCACCACAGAGGGCATCAGGGGCGCTGCAGTTGAGCGGGTCAGGCGCAGAGGCTCTTGGAAGTTCTACCGTGACTCTCCCAACAATTCTGGAAGCTACAGAGGGGAGACTGGAAGAAATGCTTGCAGCTCCCGCCACACCTTGTTATTGTGTATTTTTAAAGTTCATTTTTCCTCCTGTTCTGGCCTCAGTGGCTCTAAATCCTGCATCTTCTAGACACACGTGGGACCATGGATGACACCTTCCTGGAGCCGAGGCTGCCCCGCTTTAGCCAAGTGCTGTGCAGGACTCTGGGACAAAACCGGGATCCCTACTGCGCCACATGGCTGATAGTGACTGTGGAGACAGAAGGTGTTTGGCGCTTTGACGGTTTTGAAGGCTTAGGTCACCTTTGTTTCCAGAATGAATTCTCCCTCAGGGATCTTGTCCCAGGCTCTTGGGGTGCAGTGTGGGATGCTCCCACCTTGGACAGAACCCAGGAATCCCTAGGAATGGACAGCACTCAAAAGAATCAGAGAACTCTTATCCGAAGTTACTGGGCAGTACCTGCCTGACAGGTCTGATTTGGAAGTTCCTCATGCACTGGACAAGGGAGAGGGAGGCTGACATTGCACCAGGGTTCAGCATCCCCTGCATGGGAGGATCTCACGCTTGGGGGACACTAGATGAGACAGTGTAGTGATGGACCTTTTTGGCCAAGATCCATAAAACAGTAGAAGGATAGCTCTGCCAGAGGAGTAGCAGGAATTTTTGGGCAGGGGCTTGATTACACCGGGCTGATAAATGAAATGTGCATAACTTTCAGTCTGAAGAAATATCAAGAAAGAAATGCATGCAGGAGCACCTGGGTGGCTCAGTCAGTTATGCAGCTGACTCCTGATTTCAGCTCAGGTCATGATCTCAGGATCATGAGCTTGAGCCCCACATCGGGCTCCTTGGTCAGTGAGGAGTCCGCTTGAGGTCCTCTCTCTCCCTCTGCCTTTCCCCTCACTCATGGGTGTGCACACACTTTCTCTCTCTCTAAAATAAGTAAATAAATCTTAAAAAAAAGAAAGGAATGAATGAATGAATGCACATCCAGATAGATAACCAAATATAGTATGTAGTAATGGGTTGATGCAATTAGGGTTGGAAACATACTACTACTTTCCTCTTTTGGTCTAAAGCCGCACACACAATAGCTTGCTGGTCTTTCCCTAAGGCTTTGCTCCTTTTCTCACTACCCTATATATTCTCTCCCTCCCTCTCCTTTTATTATTCAATACATGCACATAATTGAAAGATTTGTGATATTTTGTGGATTTAATTATCACATGATATTGGGTTGTAATGTAGTTAATTAAAAGCAGATAAAAAGTTTATATTTGGGGGTTTATTTATTTATTTATTTATTTATTTAGGAGGGTCATTTATTTAGAAACAACAGGTCCGTGGATCACATAGGTTAGCTCAAGCCATGGCTTCCCAGTAGAGTTTAGATGTGGCAGTTTGCTTAAGTAGGTTTAAGAAGGTTTCCAATCAGTCATCTGCATCAGGGTGTGTCTTCCACTCCACAAAAATCTAATCATGTACCCAACACCTTTCCCAAGGTTTGACAACTTAATCACTTTGGGAGAATGGGCATGGTGTTCAGGGACTATAAAACATCAGGCAAAGAGCCAACTTCATTCCCCTCCATATTCCTTGTGTTTGGAGTCAGCTGGGCTGGGGAGACTTTAGAAATCTACTGCTATTGAAAGGTGAGCATCCATTTACTCCTTGAATCGATTTTAACAGCATCACTTTACTGATAAAGAATGCAAAACTCCATTAATAGTATCCACAGGTGAGTATTCCATATTCATGAAAGCAACTCCTGCTGTTTTCTCTTAAAAATAGGAAATTTAATCCATATGTGTTTAAGTTGCTCCCAAAGAATTTAATAGTAGAAACGATTTCATTACTTTAAATTTACTCCATTATATAGATGCAATCTCTTTTGTTTGTATTTATTTTATGAATTAATATGATTATTTTTCTTCTGTTATTTTTGTGTACATTGATTTGTTCATACGTAATTGTGAGTTACAGAAAACAAATGCCATTGGATAGCTTGCAGTTTTATAGGTAATGCAATAAATAGATGCTAATTGTATTAGTTGTCCATGACAGTAATTCATCTATCCATGCCTACCAATGTACTCATGTTATGCTATCTGTATGTACATATTTCAGTACATGTTTGTATAACAGGTCTGTATAGAATGCTAGTCTCTTCAATATGCTCAATTATTCCAGAAACACTCATTGTTAGGTTGGGTATTTAAAATGCCTCCTCAGTTTTCAGTTTCAGACTTGGATTTCAGTTTTCAGAGTTAGATTGTCAGGTTTAGAAAGACCTATGGGAAACTGATACTTTTCCATAGGAGAAAGTTTAGATAGGGGAAGGCTCTCGGCATCCATGGAACATGAAAATAAGGACCCGTTACTGTTAGTACAGCCAAATGAATTTATGGACAGTCCCGGACTTAAAATAGTGGGACTCAATGATATTTTGACTTTATAATGATGAGAAAGGGATTCATACCCAGCAGAAACCATTTTTAATTTTGTGTTTTGGTTTTTTCATGGGCCAGCAATATGCTCTAAGACTCTGTGGCAATGCTGGGCAGCAGCAGAAGCAGCCACAGCTCCCAGTCAGCCAGTTAGCCAGTGACCATGACCACTAATGCACTTACAACCACCTGCACCCACACAACCTTTCTGTTTCTTACCTTCACTATAGTATTCAATACATTACATGAGATATTCAACACTTTATTTTTATTTTATTTATTTGAGAGAGATAGTGTGTGTGTGTGTGTGTGAGAGAGAGAGAGACAGAGAGATCATGAGCAGGGGGAAGGGGTAGAGGGGGAAGCAGACTCCCTGCTGAGCAGGTACCCCCCCCCCCCGAAGAGGGACTCAATCCCAGGACCCTGGGATCATGACCTGAGCCGAAGGCAGACACTTAACCAACTGATCCACCCAGGTGCCACTATTCAATACTCTATTATACAATGGACTTTGCGTGTTGATTTGGCCCAATTGTAGATGTAAGCGTTCTGAGTACTTTTAAGGTAGGCGAGGCTAAGCTATGATGTTCAGTAGGTTAGTTGTATTAAATGTGCTTTCAACTTACAATATTTTCAAATTACAATGGATTTATTCAGATGTAGCCTCATCATAAGTCAAGAAAAAGTATATATTTTATTTTTTTAATTTTTTTATTATATTATTTTAGTCACCATACAGTACATCCCTGGTTTTTGATGTAAAGTTCGATGATTCATTAGTTGCGTATAACACCCAGTGCACCATGCAATACATGCCCTCCTTACTACCCATCACCAGCCTATCCCGTTCCCCCACTCCCCTCCCCTCTGAAGCCCTCAGTTTGGTTCTCAGAGTCCATAGTCTCTCATGCTTCATTCCTCCTTCTGATTACCCCCCTTTCTTTATCCCTTTCTTCCCCATGAATTTTAAAACAAAATCATCATTTACTGCTGACAAACATTTTGACTTCCATTCAATAGAGAACTGGAATTCTAGATAATGAGTCTGATTGAATCATGATTATATTACTAGTCTCTTTTTTATCATTAATTACTTGAATGCATCAGGATTGATAGAAGAGATAAATTGAATTGCTTTGAAATTTTCAAAATGAAGGTAGTAGATAAGATCTGAAAAAGTATGCAGTATTTAGTTTAAAGTAGGTCAACTTTTTGTTTTTAAAAAAAGTAGAGTGTGAGAAGGGAATCTTCTTAAAGAAATATGCTAGGCATTGAGATAAGTAAATTTGGTTGTGTGCATTGAGCATGTATACATGTCGCATGGTTGTGTAACCAAAGGTAAACTATCATATGGTTCTCTTTTTGGAGCGCCTGGGTGGCTCAGTTGGTTAAGCATCTGCCTTAGGCTCAGGTCATGACCCTGGAGTCCCAGGATCCAGCCCCCTAGGTGGACTCCTTGCTCAGCAGGGAGTCTGCTTCCCCCTCTCCTTCTGTCCATTCTCTCTCCCTCTGCCCCTGCCCCTGCTCCTGCTCTCTCTCTCTCTCAAATAAATAAAATCATTAAGAAATACACAAACTTATAAAAAAATGGTTCTCTCTTCTCTTTCCAAATTACACATTGGCACATCATACATTTCTCATTATAACAACTTCCTTTTTTAGAAAAACTTGTTTTATATCATCCTTCAAACTCTGATCTACTGAGTACCCAATATATGGTCTTTTTTACCATGAAATCTTATAATAGATTATTCTCAATACAGTTCAGAGATCCTTAAATGTTGTTTAATTTAATGTTAATCTTGGACACTAAAATTTAGTTTTTCTTTTTCTTTTTTTGTCTTTCCTTTCATTTTCTGTCAGTAGGATCTGCATTTGAATACGGGATCAATCGTTTTATTCAATATGTGACTTTGAGATAAGTAACTTATTTTAGTCACACTGTGTCAAGCTTCCTTGTTATAAAATGTTGGTAAAGATAGAAAAAAGTTACTACCATTGTTGAGAAGACTAAAACAGATAATCCAGATAAGGGGAGTTGGAAAACAGTATTAGCTTCTACTATTATCATTTTCATGGTATTATTTTCATTAATGTTATCAATCTAGAAATGATTATATTCCTACTGAATTCTTGATAGGTTCTAGCCCATTCTACACAGGGCTGATCTAAACTTTCTCCCTGTCCCTCAAACTATCTCCTCATGATGGACAGGTTTGAGTAGAAGGCTTTACGTCCCATGTCACTGAAAATGGTGTGTTCATCACACAGAAGTCCATAAATATCCTCTCACAAACTGTTATTCATAAATATATCTGTAGGCATCATCACTTTATTGTTACCCATTTTTCAAAGAGTTATCCTAAAGCTTGATTTTATAACCATTTGGTAAAGCAGTTTTTACTTTGTGGCTATTTTGGACCCAAGATAAGTTTTAAGCCTTCCCAATGTGCAGCTTCTCCCACTCAAGTTCTCAAAGATGGGAAACATAACAGCAACTAACTAATTAAAAAATATTTAGTCACAATTTATGGTAACTAAAAGTATGCGTTTTTAAAATTGAAATAAATAATTTAATATATTAGTTGGTAATAAAGTGAGGCACTTATTAACAAACAATCTTTGGAGTAATACTGTTTTTAGACAATGATTTTCGTATCCATTGGTGATTCTTGCCAGAAAATGTGATTCATGATGATGATTGTAGGAGGATTTTTGTATTTCCTCAATTTCTCTTACATGTGTTGGTGGTCAGTCCCAGAGCTGCTTAATTTAATGCCTTGATGACATTGTCAAACACCCAGCTGTTCTGTTTTTCTGTCATGCTCAGGGTGTATGTTTTAGTCTCTAGGTAAATGCACATTGTGGTCACAAAATGACAGTCCCATGCCTCACATTCAAACACTGTCCAGAGGAACATGAAACAGTTAACTTGACTCTTCCTTACGTGTTTTTTTTTTTTTCAGGAGCCAGCAGCCACTTCACAAAATCCTCCTAATAGTATTTCCTTCAAATCTCATTGGCTAAATAGGGTCAAGTGACCTCTAACCAATTACTGGCAAAGTGATAAGGATGATTGCATTTGGGGAAATATGACGCACACTCCATGGCTGGCAATTGGATCTGTACTACATTCCCAGGTCTGTTTAGAAGAAAGGACATAAGTGAACAAAATTGGAATTGTACAAGGGAGCTGGAACTCTGACAGGAAGGCCATGTTCAACAAATCACTATGCTGGCTGAAGAACATGAGGACTCTCTTCTTCAACATTGTCTTTCTGTTGCATGAAAAAACATAGCATGTCCTGCTGTATATGCTAGGATATCCATACATACAGGAAGGAAATGATGCTCATACCTCTCAGTATTTATAATGCTTTTGAATATGTGCTTCTTTCAAGACCCATGCCAAACTCATTTCCTCTTTCTTCACTTCTTTTCTTAGAGACATGGCTTCCAACATTGACCATAATGAGATCATTTGCTCCATATGTGTGAATTATTTAATAGACCCAGTCACTATAGGTGACTTTACAACCAACATTGTTTTGGAGACACGGGTATTCCTTGCCAGGCAGGCAAGACCTTACCACTTACTGAGCTCTATAGAAAAGATGTGTGAGATGCACGAAAACAAAGAACTTCTGTGAGGTTAGAAAGGATCTGCTCTGTTTGCTCTGCTGTAAATCTAAGGAGCATGTGGCCCATAGACATTGTTCCATTGATTGGACTGCTGAGGAATACCGGGTAAGCAATGGCTGAGAGACAAGTTTGAATCTGGAGGATCTGATATTTGAGAGATTTGAGAGATTATCAGGAAGCAAAAGTAATTTTTATTCATCCATGCATCATATAGAACAGATATTAACTGACATTATGTGCCAGACACTTGGGTCAGCTATTGCAAAAAAGATAGTCTCAATCCTATAGCACTTACATTTTCACAGTTAAAATCTTACAACTCAAGTCGATGGTGATGATGTTGATCACAGTTGGAACTGTGACAATTCAGCGTAAGACCAAGGTGAACAAATCTGTTATTTTTAGGAATGGTTACTGTCCACTATGACCACCATTGCAAGAAGCCTAATCTAACAGAGTCTACTTAGAAACACTATCTCTTTGCTAACATAATAGGATACTAGGAGATAATAACTAGCAACAGGACAATTAAAAGCTGAGACAATTTCCATTTAATGAATATGGTTTGGTGACATTAAGTTTGAGGGCCAGTTTCCTCCATAGTGAGACAACGTTTCCAACTGTAGGTTTACTCCGTGGTTATAAAAGTCCTCCATATTTGACATTGGGCTTAACAATAAAATGCGCTGGCACTTTGCCCTCTTTAGTAATCATTTATCTTGCATTCCCTGCCCCTCTTCATGTTAGGATATGACCGTTTCAATAACAGCTTTTCTGATGCTCACATTCTTGGTTCTTTTGTAGCAAAAGCTCCTGAAACAAATAAGATCTCTGTGGGAAAAGATGCAAGAAAAACCAGAGAAATAAAAAAAAGAGAGACCAGCAAAATCAGAACATGGGAGGTAAGCAAGGGATTCTGTTTTCTTCAGCACCAGCCTTGAATACAATGATCATACTTGAGATAAAATGTTCATAGTCTTCAATGAGTGGGCAACCAATAGCAAATCTAATCATCTATAAGGAAGTATGCCAATTTGTTATGATTTCTTCCTAAAATCAAAACAACCAGCTGATGGATGTTATTTCTGGTAAGATAATATCAAACCAACAGGTATTGAAGAATAACTATCATCAAGGGAGACAATAATTAGTAGATGAGGTAAACGTAGGTTTTCTTAGAAGTAAAGAAATTATTGAATGTGTAGAGGATATTTTTTGATTATTTTGGTGATTGGACAATATGAAGTAACAAACTCATGGGGATATCAAGCAGGTAAATACACTCAAGTTCAAACCTAATAACTAGAGCAATCCTAAAGTTAGTTGAAATCCTATAAAATTCATATTGGTCAACACATGTATTATAAGAGATGAAATGTTGAGAGATGTGGCTAGTAATGTAGCATTGGTTATTTCAAAGTGTGACCTAAATGAATGACTGAGGAATGTGGATCTATCACTTCTGGATTAAAAAATATGGATTGAACACCACTAATGAGAGGTGAAACAAAAGTTTAGCTACATTTTTGAAGAAGTAAAGATTTCCTGATAGAAACATAGAAACAGAGTATTAAAGAACCTTGTCACCACTAATAAAGGAATCAAAATTGGGCTGTGTGAATAACAAGATGATATAACAAAACTATTTTCATTAAAGGTGATATCCTTAAGGGCATAACTTACAATATTTTTTCCTTGAAATATCCAGTACCTACAGTGTCTCAGTAACTGTTCTAAGCCAACCTAGAAATAGACAACAGCAACAGATTTCCTTGCACTCAAGGAGCTCAGGAGGTAGTTGGGCAAGGTATTTAACTAGTCAAAATATAAAACTTAGAGTATGAATCACCATGCTAAGTGATTTTGAGAAAAATACAGTAGGAAAGTAAATAAGGAAAGTAGCTTTGACAAACTGAATTTCAATATGGTGATCAGAAAAGCCTTACTCTGAGGATTACATTTTAGGCAGACATCTGCATGAGGTCAGAAATTAAGGCATGTGGCTATTTGGGGAAATACCTTTTTAGGAAGAGTAATTAAACACATCTCAAACTGAACTTATTATTTTCCCCCACGCCTGCCTTTGTTTCTCCATTGTGAAGACAATAAAGGAAAATAAATGAGAGTAGAGACATTTGAAGTCAGATCTAAAAATCAAGCATGACCTGTTTATGAGAAGTACAGTTGAAGTAAGCATGCTAAGTGGCTGGACTGCATTTAAGATGAACTAAAGGAGGAGGAAAGAAGATGGCGGAGGAGTAGGGACCTTTTTTCAGCTGGTACCCTGAATGGAGATGGATATCTACCAGATCATCCTGAACACCCACTAAATCAGCTCGAGATGTAGGAAGATACATCAGGTTCTCTATAAACGAACATCTCCGGGGCTGAGTATTGAGGTACAAAGTGGGGAGCTGTGAATCTGTGCACAGATATCAGAAGATAAAAAGAAAGGGGAGGGAGCTGTGGCACTCTGGCGCCAGGAAGCAGTAGCCTCCTGCATTGGGGAGCGGGCTGGACTTGCGGACTGGCACCCGGGAGAAAGCAGACTGAGACCGGGAGCCCGGCAATGCGTGTGCGCGACCAGACTGAAAACCGGAGCTCCCGAGTGCGTGCGAACCACACTGAAACAGGGAGCTGGGGAGCGCATGTGGGAACCGGTGTTGGAAGCACAAAGGACAGAGACGTGCCAGCCCTGGGAGCGAGGGCTCGGAGAGTGGCTGTGGGGCGCACAACCCGCGACAATGTAGGGTTTTTAGCAGCACGTACAGAAGCAGAGTTAAAGTGGCCAGGAGAGCTCAGTGGAGAGCTGACTGCCTCTGTTCTGAGACAGAGGCTAGGATACAGCCACTGCTGCTCTGACTCTCAGAAGAGTCACAGAAAACCGCCAGGGAAAGCAGCCAGAGGACAAAAGCCCAGAAATACCGGTTCACATTGTGCCCATCCCCACGCCCCCTCGCAGGGGACCGGGCAACTCTACCCAAACAGGGTTGCCTGAGTATCAGCGTGGCAGTCCCCTCCTCCCCAGAAAGCAGGCTGAAAAGTCAAAAAGCCCACATACCTAAGGACCCTATAAAACAAGTGCACACTGCCTGGGTCCTGGTCAATAATTAGGGCTCTGTGCATCCCCGCAACCTCTCCTCATCAGAATGACCAGGAGGAGGAATCCCCAGAAAAGAAAGGAGACAGAGACTGTGGCCTGTGCCACAGAACTGAGGGATATGGATATAACCAAATTGTCAGAAATGGAGTTCAGAGTAACAATGGTCAAGATGATGTGTAGGCTTGAAAAAAATATTAATGAAAATATTAACGAGAATATAGAATCTCTAAGGGCAAAAATGAGAGCGAATCTGGCAGAAATTAAAAATGCTATGAATCAAATGCAGTCTAAACTGGATGCTCTGATGGCCAGGGTAAATGAGGCAGAAGAATTAGTGAATTGGAAGATGGGATGATAGAAAGAAGGAAAAAATGGGAACTTGGCTCCAAAAAATCCAATCTCAAAAATGTAGATTATGGAAGATCACGGCCTCAATGAAACATTCCAATGTCAGAATCATCAGCATCCCCAAGGGGGTGGAGAAAGAGAGAGGTCTAGATGAGATATTTGAACAAATTATAGCCGAAAACTTCCCTAATCTAGCGAGGGAAACAAGCATTCGTGTCCAGGAGGCAGAGAGGACCCCTCCCAAAATCAGTGAGAACACACCTACACCACTTCACATAATAGTGAAATTCACAAATATTAGATCCAAGGATACAATCTTGAAAGCAACCAGGGGGAGGAGAATCCTCACATACAGAGGGAGGAACGTCAGAATAACGTCAGACCTGTCTACACAGACCTGGCAAGCCAGGAAAACTTGGCAAGGCATATTCAGAGCACTAAGTGAGAAGAACATGCAGCCAAGGATCCTTTATCCGGCAAGGCTGCCATTCAGAGTGGATGTTAGAGACAAGGACCTTCCAAGACAGGCAGAAACCGAAAGAATATGTGACCACCACGCCAACCCTACAAGAAATATTAAGGGGGTTCTATAAAAGACCCCAAGAGTGACACAGAACAGAAATTTACAATCTATACAAAGACTTCACAGACAACATGACATCATTAAAATCATATCTCTCAATAATCACTCTCAATGTGTATGTCCTAAATGCTCCCATAAAATGCCACAGGGTTGCAGGTGGGATTAACAAGACATGACCCATCCATATGCTGTCTACAAGAGACTCATTTTGAACCTAAAGATACATCCAGACTGAAAGTGAAGGGATGGAGAACCATTTTTCATGCCAACAGACCTCAAAGGAAAACTGGGGTAGCAATTCTCCTATAAGACAAATTAGATTTTAGGCTAAAGACTGTAGTTAGAGATACAGAAGACCATATCATTCTCAAAGGGTCTAACCAACAAGAGGATCAAACTATAAATATCTGTGCCCCCAATATGGGAGCAGCCAACTACATAAGCCAAGTGTTAACCAAAATAAAGAGACATACAGATAATAATAAGTCAACAGTAGGGGACCTCAAAACTCTGCTCTCAGCAATAGACAGATCACCTAAGCAGAAAAGCAACAAAGAAACAAGAGCTTTGAATGACATCCTGGACCAGATGGACCTCATAGATACATACAGAACACTATACCCCAGAACAACAGTATACTCATTCTTTTCCAATGCACATGGAACTTTCTCCAGAATAGACCATATACTGGGTCACAAGACAGGTCTCAACCGATACCCAAAGACAGAGATTATTCCCTTCATATTCTTGGACCACAATGCTTTATTAAAAACTATTATCAACGACTATATGCCAATAAATTAAACAACCTGGAAGAAATGGGTGCCTTCCTGGAAAACTATAAACTACAAAGTCTGAAACTTGAAGAAATTGGTTATCTAAACAGATCGATTAATCATGAAAAGATTGAAGCAGTGATCAAAAACCTCCCCAAAAACAAGAGTCCAGGGCCCGACGGATTCACCCAGGAATTCTAGAGAACATTCAGAGAAGAAAAAATACCTATTCTCCTGAAGCTGTTTCAAAAAATAGAAATGAAGGAAAACTACCAAACTCATTCTATGAGGCCAGTATTACCTTGATCCCCAACCCAGGCAAAGAGCCCAACAAAAAGGAAAATTACAGACTGATATTCCAGGTGAATAAGGATGCCAAAATTCTCAACGAGATCTTAGGTAATAGGATCCAACAGTACATTAAAATGATTATGCATCACGACCAAGTGGGATTCATCCCTGGGGTGCAAGTGTGGTTCAACATTTGCAAATCTATCAGTGTGATACATCATATCAACAAGAAAAGAGTCAAGAACCACATGACCCTCTCGATAGAGGCAGAGAAAGCATTAGACAAAATACAGCATCCTTTCCTGATTAAAACACTTCAGAGTGTAGGGATAGAGGGCACATTCCTCCATTTCATAAAAACCATCTATGAAAAGCCTACAGCAAATATCATTCTCAATGGGGAAAAGCTGGAAGCCTTTCCCTTAAGATCAGGAACACGATAAGGATGCCCACTCTCGCCATTATTCTTCGACATAATACTAGAAGTCCTTGCAACAGCAATCAGACAACAAAAAGGGATAGAAAGTATCCAAATCAGCAAAGAAGAAGTTAAACTCTCTCTTCGCAGATGACATGATACTCTATATGGAAAACCCAAAATACCCCCCCCCAAATTACTAGAACTCATAGAACAATTCAGGAATGTGGCGGGATACAAAATCAATGCTCAGAAATCAGTTGCATTTCTATACACAAGCAATGAGACTGAAGAAAGAGAAATTAGGGAATCGATTCCATTTACAATAGCACCAAAAATCATACAATATCTCAGAACTAACTTAATCAGAGCGGTAAAGTACCCATATTCTAGAAACTAGAGACGACTCTTGAAAGACATTGAAGAAGGCACAAAAAGATGGAGAAACAGTCCATGCTCATGGATCGGAAGATAAAGATAGTTAAAATGTCTATGCTGCCCAGAGCAATCTCTACTTTCAATGCCATCCTGATCAAAATACCAGTGAAATTTTTCAAAGACCTGGAACAAACAGCCCTTAACTTTGTGTGGAACCAGAAAAGGCCCCGAATCACCAAGGAAATGTTGAAAAGGAAAAACAAAGCTGGGGGCATCATGTTGCCTGATTGCAAACTATACTACAAGGCTATGATCACAAAGACAGCATGGTACTGGCACAAAAACAGACACATAGACCAATGGAACAGAACAGAGACCCCAGAAATGGACCCTCGGCTCTGTGGGCAACTAATCTTTGACAAAGCAGGAAAAAACATCCAGTGTAAAAAAAAAGACAGTCTCTTCAATAAATGGTGCTGGGAACATTGGACAGCTATATGCAAAAGAATGAAACCTGACCATTCCCTCACACCATACACAAAGATAAACTCCAAATGGATGAAAGACCTCGATGTGAGACAGGAATGCATCAAAATCATAGAGGAGAACATAGGCTGTAACCTCTTTGACATTGGCCACAGGAACTTCTTTCATAACATGTCTCAAAGGCAGGAGAAACAAAATGAACTTGTGGCACTGCATCAAGATAAAAAGCTTCTGCACAGCCAAGGAACCAGTAAAAAAATCTAAGAGGCAACCCACAGAATGGCAGAAGGTATTTGCAAATGACACTACAGATAAAAGACTAGTATCCAGGATCTATAAAGAACTTCACAAACTCAATACACGAGAAAAAATTAATCAAATCAAAAAATGGGCAGATGTGAACAGATACTTTTCCAATGAAGTCATACAAATGGCTAACAGACACACGAAAAAATGTTCAAAATCATTAGGCATCAGGGAAATTCAAATCAAAACCGCCTTGAAAAAAAAAAACCGCCTTGAGATACCACCTTATGCCAGTTAGAACGGCAAAAATTGGCAAGGCAAGAAACAACAAACGTTGGAGAGGATATGGAGAAAGGGGAACCCTCTTACACTGTTGGTGGGAATTCAATTTGGTACAGCCCCTTTGGAAAACAGTGTGGAGGTCCCTCAAAAAGTTAAAAATAGAGCTACCTTATGACCCAGGAAATGCATTATTGGTTATTTACCCCAAAGATACGGGCATAGTGAAGAGAAGGGCCATATGCACCCCAGTGTTCACAGCAGCATTGTGCACAATAGCTAAATTGTGGAAGGAGGTGAGAGGCCTTTCAACAGATGACTGGATTAAGAAGATGTGGTCCGTATATACAATGGAATATTACTCAACCATCAGAAAGAACTATTACCCAACATTTGCAGCAACATGGACGGGGCTGGAGAAGATTATGCTAAGTGAAATAAGTAAGGCAGAGAAAGTCAATTATATGGTTTCACTCATTTGTGGAACATAAGGAATAGCAGGGAGATCGGTAGGAGAAGGAAAGGAAGAATGAAGGGTGGGTAAACAGAAGGGGGAATGAACCACGAGAAACTATGGACACTGGGAAACAAACTGGGGGCTTCAGAGGGGAGGGCGGTGAGGGATTGGGGTAGGCCAGTGATGGGTATTAAGGAGGGCACATATTGCATGGAGCAATGGGTGTTATACTCAATCAAGGAATCATGGAAAACTACATCAAAAACTAATGATGTACTGTATGGTGACTAACACAACATAATAAAAAATTTAAAAATAAAAGATGAACTAAAAGCTCGGAAGGAGCTGAGATGCCTTTCATTAGACGACTGGATTAAGAAGTTGTGGTCCATATATACAATGCAATATTACTCAGCTATCAAAAAAGAACGATTTCTCAACATTTGCTGCAACATGGACGGCACTGGAGGAGATAATGCTAAGGGAAATAAGTCAAGCAGAGAAAGACAATTATCATACGGTTTCTCTCATCTATGGAACATAAGAACTAGGAAGATCGGTAGGGGAAGAAAGGGATAAAGAAAGGGGGGGTAATCAGAATGGGGAATGAAGCATGAGAGACTATGGACCCTGAGAAACAAACTGAGGGCTTCAGAGGGGAGGGAGGTGGGGGAATGGGATAGGCTGGTGACGGGTGGTGGGGAGGGCACGTATTGCATGGTGCACTGGGTGTTATATGCAACTAATGAATCATCGAACTTTACATAAAAAACCAGAGATGTACTGTATGGTGACTAACATAATATAATAAAAATATTTTAAAAAATTCAAAATATAAAAAAAAAATAAATAAAAATATTTGCATTACAAAAAAAAAAGAGTGAGAAATTCTTATCTATATAAAACGTTTTTTCTTACTGACCAATCTCATCTGAGGTCAATTTGTTTTGACTCTTCAAGCAGAGATCATTATTCTCACAGCATAAACAAATATTAGTTGGAAACTACTTAAATATTCCACATTAAGAAAAAATGAAAATCTAATTAATGTAAAAATAAATAAATAAATAAATAAATAGATAAATAAATAAATAAATAAATAAGTACTGAAATGTAGTAAGACTGGTGTAATGAGGAGAATGATCCAAGTGGGGCCCACAGCACACAGATAAGTAGCTGCAATTTTACTGAAGGTTTATCTAAGATATGATAAGAAGTTGAACCATATTGAATAAAATTAAAAGCTTCTGAAGTAGTTTAAGCAAGGAAGAGATATTATCACAATTCTTTTTTTGGCAAATTCATTCAGATTGCAGTTGAGGGAGAATACTGATTGGAAGACTTCAAAATGAAAGTCAAGGAAGCAAGTAGGAGAGAATTGAGATGAGGAATAACTGATCAGGAATAACTGACCACACATCATGGGAAGTGGAAGGATTCAAGGGATAGTCCTTAGGGTAGAGAAATGTCAGAAAATATGATTTGTTTGAGTGTAGAATGTTAAAGGGGTGAGACAGGTTTTGATTCACATTGGAACATCACCTAGGTTAGAAATGGAGGTGACATGGATGGTTTGGTCTAAGATAATGTTAGTTTGAGAAATGTGACCCTTCCAGTTCCTGTGAAATATCCTAATAAACTATGCAGTAGGCAGTTGGATGTATGAGGTTGGAGCCCATGTGAAAGATGTGCCTCAAGAGGGTCATTTCCAATTGTTAGGGTATTCTAGGCATTGGAGCCGAGGGATCTCACACAGGAGTTTTTAGAAAGAAAAGAATAAAGTTTTCACATAGAAAGATAACTTGAGGAATGCCTATATTGGTAAGTCCAGCTGGGAAAGAGGAGCTGGAAAAAGTAAATTGTTAGAGAGAAACCAAGAGACAGTGATTTGTTTGAAGCCCAGGGTATGCAGGTTTTATAGAAGGAAGGGAGGATGACATAAAGAACTTAGTGACATGCATGTAAAAAACCATGTGGATTCAGCAAAGAAGGTTCTTGGTTAAAAGGAGAATGAAAAGGAGAATTCACTGATTTCATGAAAGACTGAGAGTTCCATAAATGAGTCTAGTGAATGTTTACCTGTGATCCAGAAATATATTTTGTTGGAGGTAAAAAAGACAGCACAAAAATCAAGACATTGGGTCAATCGAGTATGTTTTGTTATAATTTCAAAACCATGTGAGTGAATAAACGATGTTTACCAGTTGGGGGGAAAGTAGGGTAAGATAAAGTGAAAAGAGATCAGAAGGGGGAATTAATACTAGAAGGTGGCTGTCTGCTGATCAATGTCTCTGAGGACAGCTAATGTCTCTGAATGTCAGCTAAGAAAGGGGGAATATAACCTTGGGCAGGAAGAGTTAAGCTGTACTCATACACACAAGGTTCTTGTCTGCATGCAGTTTGTGGATGTGGAAGGAAAAATTTTAGGAATTATTATTTGTTATTATTTTCTCAAAGCAGAGTCAGTCTGTAGCTAAAGTATCTGGGCATAAAAGAGACTAAATGGATTTAGTAATGAAGGTTCTTAGCATATCATGCAAGACAATTATTGAAACACAAGTACCTTTTATTTATGCAAATGTAAATATTTGGGGGAAGGAGTTAGAGCCAAGGTTTTGGCTTCTAGTGTAATAAAATTACCAGATGAGTAGAAAAAAGGGTGGGGGCAGAAACACGTCCCTAAATTTGTTTTCAAGGAATATACCAAGTTGCTAAATGTTGGAAGACAAATAGATGATAAGACATGGATAAAACCAGCCTGGCTGTATGGATCTAACTAATCCTCTCCCTTCAGGGTTATGTGACCTGTGGAGGGAGATGATCCGGGCTATCAGAAGGTGTATCACTTGCTTTACGAGGAAGAGAGAGACGTTATTTAGAGCGAATAGAAAAGGAGAGCAAAGAGATTTTTCAACAACTCAGAGAAAGTGAGGACAGCATGGCCCTCACGGGAAAACTCCTTAGACGAATGTATGAGGACCTCAAGAAAATGTGCCGTAAACCAGGCATGGAGCTGCTCTGGGTAAAGACTGAGAAATGGAGAGTCACGGTGCTGCCTGGATCGTGTCCATATTCTCTTTGCCCTCCCTCAGGACTGTGCAATGATGCTTTCTGATACTGTGGTAAGGGTGTCACCTGTCACAGTGATGCTGATGACCAGGCTAAAATCTGTAAAAGTCTGTGAAAAAGCAAGCAAAAAAACTTCCAGAGAATACCTCCTTCTCAAATTCTAATATATATTCAATTACTGACCAACCACGACCAGGAAACTTGTTGAAGATGTATGGATTTGTATGGAGACCCAGTAGAAATGAAAAATTTGGGAATCTATACAATTAATTTTCCCTTTCTGTTTTCATATACATGATACAATCTGCTGGAATTGGGGTTTACCCACCCTTAGGGATAAGTAATGAAGTTTCTACTGTGAATCTTGTGGTGTATACTAAAACTTTCTCTGTGTTACTCTTTATAGCATTTTAAGACACATTAAAAAGATAAGTTTGCCTCTATACTAAAGGTTTGAGAATTGTTTAATAGTTTCAGACTGTTGATGTTGAAATAGGAGCATAATTTGTTATGATAATAAAACGTATTTCATAACATCTATTTTTCTACGTCTCCAAAGATAGAAAAGGGTTTGTTGTTTTTGTGTCAGGTGGGGTTGGACAGGGGTCTGTGGAGGCCTGTTCAGTTGCCAGGATTCTGTGCATGACTTGCATGAAGACAAATGCCATTCTTGATTTTAATTCTTAGAAATGTAAGAACACATTAAGGATATGGCCTGAAACCATGAGAGGGTTCTGTGGCAGAAATAGGTATTTCCACGAAGCATAAAGTGGGAGGAGGGAGAGAAGAGGCATGGGGGAGGATAATCTAGGGTTTGGGGCTCCCACACGTAGCATGTGACCTGAGCTGAAATCAAGAGTAGGTCACTTAACCAACTGAGCCATCCAGGTGCTCCAAACTTTCTACTTCTAAAAAAAAATGTGAATTTTTCTTTCAGTTTATTTTACCTTGGCATATTTTGGTAAAAAATACTTAAATATGAGGCAAAATGATCACTCTTTAGGAGTTATTATTATTAGGAGGTATTATTATTTTCTGAGAAGATGAGCTGGCTACTTCTCTTACTGTGAATTGCTAATGACCTCCAATTTCAAATGTTTCAGAGGAAAAAAAAAACAGAGTTTAGCGATATCCCTCTTCTTCATATATATTAAGAAAATTCATGGGGCGCCTGGGTGGCACAGCGGTTAAGCATCTGCCTTCGGCTCAGGGCGTGATCCCGGCATTATGGGATCGAGCCCCACATCAGGCTCTTCCGCTATGAGCCTGCTTCTTCCTCTCCCACTCCCCCTGCTTGTGTTCCCTCTCTTGCTGGCTGTCTCTATCTCTGTCAAATAAATAAATAAAATCTTTAAAAAAAAAAAAGAAAATTCATAAATTTCTTCTATTTTTGTATGGTTAAAGATTTGCCCATTAGGAAGACAGTCCAGTAGACCTTGGCCTACAGTGGATTTCTAGAGCTATCTCATTGCCCTGGCCCTCATTTCCAGGGATAAGCTAGAAACCCAGACACTATTATATAGTGTCTATCAGGACTCAACACTGTATGTTAACATGATTGTTTCCTTCCTCCTGCAGTGCCCCCCCCTTTTGAAAATGAAATAACCACCTGTCATATCTCCCTGTGTGAAGATCTGAGACATTTCCTCTTCAGTCCTGATCATCCTGATGTTGTCTCTAATACAACAAGATCTAAATATTTTCTCACCTGGCGAGCCCAGACATTTGCTTGTGGTCAACTTTACTGGGAGGTGGATGTGGGGAACTGTTGGAACTGAGTCCTTGGATTTTGTGATGATTCTTGGGCAATGAGGAATGATATGGTGCTTGACTTGGAAGGAATTTTTCTCCTTTTTTGTATCAAAGAAGACAATCAATGCAGTCTCTTTACCTCCTCCCCGCTGTTGCCTCAGTATGTGGAAAGGCCTCTGGGCCATGTGGAGGTGTTCCTGGATTATGAGTGTGGTGTAGTGACCTTTGTGCATGTGGCCAATAGCGCCCTCATTTGCAGTTTCCTCTCCTGTTCCTTCTCTTGCCCTCTCCAACCTTTTCTCTGCTCTACACCCTCATAATGAGGGATATGTTAGAATCTGACCCCAAGTGTCAGGAAGGCCTTATCCAAGGTATCTCGGGGAAATGCCTGCTTGATTTTCTTTCCCTTCCTCCTTTATCAAACACAGTGATTACTTTTAAAAGGTTGGTAGTTGTGTCTACATTTGTTTCCATTTTCTTTAAATAAAAACAACCTCTCTTAGAAAACAATGATCTTTATTCTATGTCTTGTGTTTTCACTTGCTTTTTAAGGTAACTGGAGGCAAAGAATATCTGAGTGGGTTTCTCAGCTAACCGGACTTAAGCAGGAGCACAGGTTTCTTCTCACTGACGGACTTATTCTCTTCTCTCTGCTCTGCATCTGCTTAGGCATGTTTCTTTACCACGGCTCGGTTTTAAAATCTCTTCTTTGTGGAACAGTTTTTAAAGCCTCTGGGCTAATTGAGGTCTCCTGATTATGTGGACTCAGAAGACCTTATAGTCTTTGTAAAGTCCACAAGCTAATATTGTCCTTCTCCTCTAGTTTACCTATTATAGGAGAAGAAGGATATGCCAGCCTTATGTACAGATATATTTCAAGTAGGTGGCATAGAGGTTAAGATATAATCGACATTCAATAAGTGTTTGCGTAAGTTCATAGATGTTACAAGATAACAAATAAGGACATGCTCTACCACTGTTAAAAAGCATACCAAATGCAACCAAAATTAAATGGAGTATTATTTTAAAAAGATGTGCATTAGACTCCTTTCAAAATTTATAGGCTCAGGAAATTATAACAGAGACACAAAAGAGATACTTATCTAAACAGAATGACATCAATATAGATAATAATTCTACATCTGGGAATTTTCAGTAATTTTAATGAAGGTACCTGTGGTCAGAGATAGCTTAAATTTTCATGTACCAGACTGGACAGTGAAAGTTTTTGCTATAGAAAATAATGAATACTCAAGAGACAAATTACATTTAAAATGGTTCTAAAGTTAATCAATCTTAAAAGTTTCAAAGAGATGGTACATTAAAATATTATAACAGCAAGTATACTTATACTACATTTCTTTTTTTATCAAGAATCATATACATAATGCTAAATATTCTTGTATTTATTTCACTTACTGGAAGGTCTGGCATACAATAAATACAAACAGAGTTTCAAATGTGGCTCAGGGATTTGTAGAAGTCTGGTAATGTCTCCTTTAGTGAGAGGATACCTACAAAAGTCTGAGAATGTCTGAGCCAACACCTAGGAGTTTAATGGCAGACGAGTTGCATGATGGATTGCTTAACAGAAGCAATATGAACATATAATTCTGTGGTACTAATGTTTTAATGACATCATACACTTAATCATCCTTATATTTTATTTAGTTTAATTGTATATTAGAATAAAAATTGAGATGAACAAATACAACAATAAGGGAGAGTAGCAAACTTTCACTGCAGAAATATAAATAAAAACAGCAAAGTTGAAGTGAAGTTTAAGTAATTTGTGTTTCATTTCCTTCCACTGTAGAAGATCAGTATCATACAATGTGTTTTTGAGCATGAATTACTTTATGACATACCCTTAAAAAGAATTGACATTAATTCTTAATATTTAACAATAATTCATGAAAATACTAGTGAGAATATGTCATAAAAAACAACTAGCATTTGTAGAAAGCATGCCATGTGTAGGCAGTGAATGGTGGGAGTTTAAATTAATTAGTCTTTCAGTCCTCACAATAATTATAAGCAGAATAGAAAGACAAATAATTTATATTCTCCAGATAAGGATAATAAGGAAAGAGTTAAGAAATGAATTTAATTTGCCATATACTTAACTCTGTAAAATTACACTGTGTTGAAAGCATCTTTCAACCAGTTTCTTCTTTCATTAAGATAGAAGTGTTTGCAAATAAATGTGTGGAAGCACTTGGGAAGTGCCATATACTTTGTGAAACTACAGTGGTAGAAAGCGTCTGTCAACTAGCACCTTCTGTCATTAAGATAGAAGTGTTTGGGATAGGAGTTAAGATGGTAGAGGAATAGGGTGACCCTAAGCTTGCCTCCTCCCTTGAATACAGCTAGGTAATTATCAAATCATTCTAAACACCCAATAAATTGATCACAGGACTGAGAGAGCAAAGCTGCATTTCTACAAGCAGAAACCATGACCACCCTGTGGAAGATAGGAACCGGGGAGAGTTGATTTGGGGGAGAAAAGAGCCACCGGCATTGCAGGGGGAGAGAGGCCTGACCTCGGAGAGAGGAGGGGGAGAGAGAGAGAGGGCGAAAAGAGTGAAAACATGTGCAGGGGATTGCCTAGGTAATACTTTTCCCCAAAACCATTTACTGGGGAAAAGGAGAGGGTTTAAATATCACAATTTTTTAAAATAAATAGTGAGGCACAGAGTTTGAAGTTTCCGAGGTCAGTGCCATTGCCAGGGTCATGCGTGGCAAGCTGAGTGGTGCTCCAGCAAGGAAGGAGGGCAGAGTCCCGGGAGCAGGCAGTGTGGTATGAGGATCCTCTGGGTTGCATGGGGAGAGAAGCAGTTCCCCTGCTTGGAGTGTATTTGGTAGAGGTCATACAGCCTCTCAGTGGGCAAAAGACCCAGTGGGTACCATTGATCAGCCTCACAGACCAGCATAGGAACAAAGACAGGGTAGTAAACATTAGCGCTGGCTTTGTGCTATGATTTACTATAAACTCTGAACCATTGTGCCATCTCGTGACTGTTTTCTGAGACAAGCCATCACTGGCCACGGTGCTGCAGACCCTCCCCCAGAGGATCATCATGGGGTTGTGCCACCAGGGTCTCTGAAGTTTAGAGTTTTGAAACACAGCCATACCTGAGATAAAACACAGAAGTGCTCATTTATGGAACATAAGAAGTAGGAAGATCAGTAGGAGAAGAAGGGGAAGAAGAAAGGAGGGAGTAAACAGAAGGGGGAATGAACCATGAGAGACTATGGACTCTGGGAAACAAACTGAGGGCTTCAGAGGGGAGGGGGGTGGGGGAATGGGATAGGCTGGTGATGGGTAGTAAGGAGGGCACGTATTGCATGGTGCACTGCATGTTATACGCAAGTAATGAATCATGGAACGTTACATCAAAAACTAGGGATGTACTGTATGGTGACTAACATAATATAATAACAATAAAAAACAAAAACAAAAACACAGGAGTGCTGTACTGCCTGGCAAGCAGACAGCATAGACACAGACAGTGTGAAGGCGGGGATCTGACAGAAGCTGGGGACACAGGAGGGGTGATTGCTCAACTGTGAGGGCTTTCTGTAGAGTGGCAGGCACCATCTCCTGGCTCCAGAGACAAGAGAGCAGAGTGGACCAAGCCATTTTTACAGCCGGCCCACCGGGACTGACCAACCTCAGTGAGCTGAACACCGCCACCAGGCGGAGACCAGAGCTGCTACACCAACCTCTGCCCCCCCTGCATCCTGGAGGTGCATTTGCACCGGGGGAAGTTGGCCTGAGAATCAGCACAAAAGGCCTTTCCCCCAGGAGACCAGTACAAACCGCTCAACATGTGCCAAGTGTACTGATCATAGAGTGCTCCAAAGCTTCAGCTCTAGGGGAAATAGGACCAAGCTTACTTTTTATCTTTTAATTTTTATTTTTATATATATATATATTGTATAATACAATATAAAATACTATTTTTATATATGTATTAACTTTTATTTTTTGGATCTAGCTTCTTTTAACAAGCAGACCAAAACACACCTAGGATCTAGGTTTGTTTGTTTTTTTTCTGGACAATATAACAAGATGGGAATTTGCCCCACAAAAAAAGAAGAAGTAGAAATAATGGTCAAGGACTTATTCAATAGAGATATAAGTAAGATATCTGAATTAGATTTTAAAACAACAATTATAAGAATCCTATCTGGGCTTTGAAAAGCATAGAAGACACTAGAGAATCCCTTACTGCAGAAATAAAGAAACTAAAATCTAGTCAGGCTGAAATTAAAAATGCTATAACTGAGATGCAAACCCAATTGGATGCCATAACAATGAGGATAGATGAAGCAAAGGAGTAAATCAGTGACATAGAAAATAAAATTATGGAAAACAATGAAGCTGAAAAGAAGAGGGAAAGAAAGGTATTGGATCACAGAGGTAGACTTAGGGAACTCAGCAACTTCTTAAAACATAATAACATTCATATCATAGGAGTCCCAGAAGATGAAGAGAGAGAAAAGGGGGTAGAAGGTTTATTTGAACAAATTATGGGAGAAAACTTCCCCAATCTGGGGAAGGACAGAGACATTGGAATCCAAAAAGCACAGAGAACTCCTATTAAATTCAACAAAAGCCAGCCATTGCCAAGACATATCATAGTCAAATTCACAAGATACACAGACAAGGAAAGAATCCTGAAAGTGGCAAGGGGGAAAAAAAAGGTCCTTATCCTACATGAAAAGACAGATCAGATTTGCCACAGATATGCCCACAGAAATCTGGCAGGCCAGAAGAGAATGGCAGGATATATTCAATGTGCTGAATGGGAAAAATATGCAGCAAAGCATACTTTATCCAGCAAGGCTGTCATTCAGAATAGAAAAAGAGAGAAAGAGACTCACAGAAAAACAAAATAATAAAGGTGCTCATGACCATTAAACCAGCCCTGCAAGAAATATTAAAGGGGACTCTCTGAGTCCAAAAAAAAGATCAAAAGCAGCAAAGACTAGAAAGGAACAGAGAACATCACCAGAAACACCAACTTCACTGATAACACAGTGGCACTAAATTCATATCTTTCAATAATCACTCTGAATATAAATGGACTAAATACTCCAATCAAAAGATGTAGGGTATCGGAATGAATAAAAAACAAGACCCATCTATATGTTGCCATAAGAGACTCATTTTAGACCTGAAGATACCTGTAGATTGAAAGTGAGGGGATGGAGAACCATCTATCATGCTAGTAGATATCAAAAGAAATCCAGAGTAGGATACTTATATCAGACAAACCAGATTTTAAAACAAAGACTGTAACAAGAAATGCAGGGGCACTGTGGCATAATTAAGGGGTCTATCCATCAAGATCTAACAATTGTAAGTATGTATGCCCCCAACTTGGGAGCACACAAATATATGAATATGTTATTAATTAATAACAAATATAAACAAACTCATTGACAATAATACAATAATAGTAGGGGACATTAACACCCCACTTACAGCAGATCATCTAAGCAGAAAATCAACAAGGAAACAATGGCTTTGAATGACACAGTGGACCAGATGTACTAAACAGATATGTTCAGAACATTTCACCCTAAAGCAGCAGAATACACATTCTTTTCAAGTGTACATGGAATATTTTCCAGGATAGATGACATACTGGCTCACAAATCAGCCTTCAACAAGTATGAAAAGCTCAAGATCACACCATGCATAATTTTAGTCCAAATGCTATGAAACCACAAGAAAAAAAAAAACCACAAGAAAGTCAACCACAAGAAAAAAATTGATAAAGACCACAAACTCATGGAGGTTAAAGAACATCCTATCAAAGAATGAATGGGTTAACCAGGAAGTTAAAGAAGAATTTAAAAAAGTACATGGAAGTAAATGAAAATGAAAACATGGCAGTCCAAAACCTTTGGGATGTAGCAAAGGCAGTCCTAAGAGGGAAGTATATTGCAATACAGGGCTACCTCAAGAAGCAAGAAAAGTCTCAAATATGCAATCTAACTTCACACTTAAAGGAACTAAGAAAGGAACAGCAAATAAAGCCTAAAGCCAGCAGGAGAAGGGAAATAATAAAGATTAGAGCAGAAGTAAATGATATAGAAAGCCATCAAAACAACAGAACAGATCAATGAAACTAAGAGCTGGCCCTTTGAAAGAATCAATAAGATTGATAAGCCCTTATCCAGACTTATCAAAAAGAAAAGAGAAAGGACCCAAATAAATAGAGAATGAAAGAGGAGAGTTCACAATCAATACCACAGAAATACAAATAATCATAAGAGAATATTAGGGAAAATTATATGCCAACAAACTGGGTGATCTGGAAGAAATGGACAAATTCCTAGAAATATACCAACTACAAAAACTGAATCAGGAAGACATAGAAAATTTGAACAGATCCATAACCAGCAAAGAAATCGAATCAGTAATAAAAAATCTCCCAACAAACAAAAGTCCAGAGCCAGATGGCTTTCCAGGGGAATACTACCAGACATTTAAAGAAGAGTTAATACATATTCTTCTCAAATTGTTCCAAAAAATAGAAATGGAAAGAAAACGTCCAAACTCCTATGAGGCCAGCATTACCTTGATTCCAAAACCAGACAATGACCCCATTAGAAAGGAGAATTACAGGGGCGCCTGGGTGGCTCAGCCAGTTAAGCATCTGCAGGTCATGATCCCAAGGTCCTGCGATTGAGCTCCAAGTCGGGCTTCCTTCATCAGCGAGGAGTTGGCTTCTCCCTCTCCCTCTGCTCCTCCCCCAGGTCATGCTCTCTTTCTCTCACCCTCTCTCTCTCTGTCTCAAATAAATAAATAAATAAATAAATAAATAAATAAATAAATAAAATCTTAAATAAATTAAAAAGGAGAATTACAGGCTAATATTCATGATGAACATGGATGCAAAAATTCTCATAAAGTACTAGCAAATTGAATTCAACAGTACATTAAAATAATTACTCAATATGATCAAGTGGGGTTTATTCCTTGGATACAGGGGTGATTCAATATTCACAAATCAATGTGATATTCCATATTAATAAAAGAAAGTATAAGAACCATATGATCCTGTCAATAGATGCAGAAAAAGCATCTGACAAAATACAGCATCCTTTCATGATAGAAACCCTCAACAAAGTAGGGATATGACATCATAAAGGTCATATATGAAACCCACAGCTAACATACTCAATGGGGAAAAACAGAGAGCCTCTCCATTATGGTCAGGAATAAGACAAGGATGTCCACTCTCACCATTACATTTAACATGGTACTGGAGGTCTTAGCCTCAACAATCAGATAACAAAAAGAAATAAATGCGCCCAACGTGGCAAGGAAAAAGTCAAACTTTCACTATTTGCAGACAACATGATACTCTATGTAGGAAACCCAAAAGACTCCACCAAAGAAACTGCTAGAACTCAAACATGAATTCAGCGAAGTCACAGATATAAAATCAATGTGCAGAAATTGGTTGCATTTCTGTACACCAATAATGAAGCAGCAGAAAAAGAAATCAAGGAATTGATCCCATTTGCAATTGCACCAAAAATGATGATACCTAGGAATGAATCTAAAGAAGTAAAAGATCTATACTCTGAAAACTATAGACATTTATGAAAGAAATTGAAGAGGACATGAAGAAATGGAAAAGCATTCCATGTTCATGGATTGGAAGAGTAAACATTGTCAAAATGTTTATACTACCTGGGGTCCCTGGGTGGCTCAGTCGGTTGAGCATCTGCCTTTGGCTCAGGTCATGATCCCAGAGTCCCAGGATGGAGCTCCATGTTGGGCTCCCTGCTCAGCAGGGAGTCTGCTTCTTCCTCTCTCCCCCTGCTCCTTTTCTCTCTAGCTCACACACACAATCTCTCTCTCAAATAATGAAAATCTTTAAAAAATGTTTATACTACCCAAAGCAATCTACACATTTAATGCAATCCCCATCAAAATACCACCAGTATTTTTCACAGAGCTAGAACAAACAATCCTAAAATTTGTACAGAACCACAAAAGGCCCCCAATAGCCAAAGCAATTCTGAAAAAGAAAAACAAAACTGGAGGAATCATGATTCTGGATTTCAAGCTGTATTACAAAGCTGTAGTCCTCAAGACAGTATGGTACTGGCACAAAAACAGACACATAGATCAATGGAACAGAATAGAGAACCCAGAAATGGACCCACAACTTTATGGTCAACTAATCTTTGACAAAGCAGGAAAGAATATCCAATGGGAAAAAAGACAGTTTTTTCAACAAATGGTGTTGGGAAAACTGGACAGCAACATGCAGAAGAATGAAACTGGACCACTTTCTTACACTATACACACAAAAAATAATAAATTCAAAATGGATGAAAGACCCTAATGTGAGACAGCAAACCATAAAAATCCTAGAGGAGAACACAGGTAGCAACCTCTTTGACCTTGGCCAGAGCAACTTCTTACTAGACACATCTCCAGAGGCAAGGGAAACAGAAGCAAAAATGAACTGTTGGGACTTCATCAAGATAAAAAGCTTCTGAACAGTGAAGGAAACCACCAACAAAACTAAAAGGAAACCTATGGAATGGGAGAAGATATTTGCAAATGACGTATCTGATAAAGGGTTAGTATCAAAAATCAACAAAGAACCTACCAAACTCAACATCCAAAAACCAAATAACCCAGTTAAGAAATGGGAAGAAGATGTGAATAGACACTTTTCCAAAAAGATATCTAGATGGCTAATGGACACGTGAAAAGATGCTCAACATCACTCATTCTCAGGGAAATACAAATCAAAACCATGATGAAATACCATCTCGCACCTGTCTGGATGGTTAAAATTAACAACACAAGAAACAACAGGTGGTGGCGAGGATGCAGAGAAAGGGGAACACACTTACACTGTTGGTGGGAATGCAAACTGGTACAGCCACTCTGGAGAACAGTACAGAGATTCCTCAAAATGTTAACAACAGAACTACTCTACGATCCAGCAATTGCACTACTAGGTATTTACTTGATTGCCTTTTTAAAAACACTTCCTCCCATTCTAGTCTCAGTTTCTCTTAGTACAGCCTGACTCCCTTGGGACCAGAAATTTCACCTCCCTGAAACCCTAGACATCCAGAGTAGCCCAGCACTGTGCTGGATTGGGGGCCATGGAAATGGGTCCCTCTGCCCATCGCAGTGAAGAAAGGAATGCTTAGCAGTCATAGCAGAGAGGTAAGGTGGCTGACACTGAGAGTTTTGAAGGCTTTGGCTGTATTTATTTTCAAAGTGACAATGCCTAGGGGCATCTGGCTTCTGGTATTTGGGGCATGGTGGAGAGAGGCTGGTGATATTGGGGAAGGGCATTCAAGGTTCTTCCTGCAGAGGGGAGGACTTAGGCATCACCAAGGATGGGTAGGGCTCTGAAGAATCAGGAAGGCTCTTATCCAAAGGCATTAGACAATGCCTGGCAGTCCTGGTTGGCCCCTTCTAAAATAGTGGACACACAAAGAGGAGACGTGCATCCACTGCCAGAGGTCCTCAGCCCCTAACTTCTTGCCATGGGGATGTGATGGAGGGGCACTCATCCCATACCACCCGTTAGCGGGGCCCACTCCTTGTTGTGCAACAAAGGCCGAGAGTCTTGTCTCTAGAAACTCAGGTGGAAGCCTCCAACCCAACACCACCCAAACCCGGCTTACATAGATTATTCTGTAAAGTAAATATCCATCAAAGGCCAATGTTAACAAGTCTGACGGCCGAGATGAAATGGTAAATTCATTGAAAGATGGACACTACTGAAGCTCACTGGAAATAAAAGTAAACAAAATTAATAGTTCTGTATCTATTGAAGAAAGTGAATCTTTAGTTTAATAAATTCCCCCTCTGACTTGGGTTTTAAGCAAAGATGGAGTAGCAGGGATGGGATTTGTTCTTCCATCTCAAATAAGAAAAGCCCATAAATGTGGTATAAAACAACGGTTTTCAGACATTTGATGATAAGTAGCAGAGGAAACTGAGAGAGAGAGAGAGAGAGAGAGAGAGAGAGAGAGAACAAAGTAGGGGACTCCAAAGATGGTCCCATTTCACCCCCTGGAGATTTCCAGACATAGCACAAAGAGGAGTTTCCCAGACAGCCCACTGGTCTCCCTGAGCTGAGGAGACAGGGTTGGAAGGTTGGGAAAGTCAAGGTGGCTGGAGTTCCCAGGACTGGGTACTGCTGAAGGGAGAGCTGCACAGAGGCAATACTCTAGAGAGCTACAGAGGGCCCACAGCTGGAGTCTACAGGTGGGTGCAGATCAGTGAATGCTTGCAGGTCAGGGAAAGAACCTCCCCAAGGAGAAGATGGAGTAATACCTGCAGGGCACACAGGGCTAGCGATAGTTCCCACCATGCTGAGTGGACAATCCTCACACTACAGGGAATACCGGGTAGAGTACACAGGAGGGCACTGCCCCGGTTGTAGGGAAATCCAGCCCCCATTAGAAGTTTCTGGTTCCTTCCTATACAGTTTAAAAGAAAGCCTTGAAAGCCAGAGACTCACCCAGAGTTAACCCTACTGCCAAGGCTGAACGCTACTGCCCAGAACACTGAACTGGATGAATGAGGTGATGTAATTGGGCACTAATCCAGCCTTGAATCCTGATCATCATGGCAGTCCCATCGATGATTATTGCCCCCATGGTGGCCTGGGTAGACTTCCCATTGCTGCACTGTCCCCACCTGTCTTTTCCTTCCCATGGCAGCACCCACACTGGCACAGCTCGTCATCCCCTCTCCTGACCCGCCCCCATGCATGTTTTCATGTCAAAGTAACAACATTGAACAGTAAAGGAGATTTCACCCCCACATGGGGACAACAGGGGCCCCTTTCCCTAGTTCCGCTGGCCAAAAAGAAAGGACTCTTTCTTGGGGCAAAGGTGCCCATGTCCCCTGCTGCCATGTCTGCCCTTTCCCTGTTGGCACCCTTTTGCAGCTTTGTGACTGGGGCTGACCTCAGGGCACCTCTGGTTGAAGAAAAGGAAAACGAAAAGGATTTTCTCCCACACTTTATGTTTACAGAGGCCTCTTTTCCTGGTCCTTTGGCTAGAAAGTGGGTGTTTGTGTTGGGGCTTTTGCCGTATATACCTGCTGTGCAGTTCAGAGAAATGTTCTTCCTTCCATCCAGTCAATGCCAGGAAAGAGAAGAAGAACAAGAATCCCACAAAAATCAGTCCCAATATGGGTAAATACGCAAGTGTTAATCTGTCTCCTCATTTCACAATCTATTTTCAACTTCTCAGAGTCCTCATATAGAGAGTCTTTACTTTCGGTGGTCCGTTCAGAGTTTCTAGCTGTCATCTGTGGGGATAGACTGTAGAGGATTTATTCCATTTTGGCCAGTGCCAGGAGTCAACACAAAACTGTTAAGTATGCAGCAGTTCTTGGAACCTTCCAAGAGATGAGGAGATCATCAGATTGCTTCAAAGAATCCCTAGGAAAACTGAAGGTTTTAGAGGGGAGGGCGGTGGGGGATAGGCTAGCCCAGTGATGGGTATTAAGGAGGGCACCTATTGCATAGAACACTGGGTGTTATATGCAAACAATGAATCATGGAACACTATATCAAAAACTAATGCTGTACTGTATGGTGGCTAACATAATATAATAAAATATTATTATAATAAATAAATAAATAAATAAATAAATAAATAAATAAATAGTATCCTTGTCCTTTCCAGGACCAGTCACTTCAAAAACAAAACAAAACAAAAAACAAAAGAACCCCCAAAGACTCCCTAGGCAAACTGAGGGTTTTAAAGGGAAGGGGGGCAGGGGATGGGTTAGCCCAGTGATGGGTGTTAAAGGGGGCAAGTATTTTTTGATATTTATACATATATATTTTTTAATAATAATATTTTTTATTATATTATGTTAGTCACCATACAGTACAGACCTGATTTTTGATGTAAAGTTCCATGATTCATTAGTTGCGTGTAACACCCAGTGCACCATGCAATACATGCCCTCCTTACTACCCATCACCAGCCTATCCCATTCCCCCACCCCCCTCCCCTCTGAAGCCCTCAGTTTGTTTCCCAGAGTCCATAGTCTCTCATGCTTCATTCCCCCTTCTGATTACCCCCCTTTCTTTATCCCTTTCTTCTCCTACCTATCTTCTTACTTCTTATGTTCCATAAATGAGTGAAATCATATGATAGTTGTCTTTCTCTGCTTGACTTATTTCACTTAGCATTATTTTAAGGAGAGCATGTATTGCATGGAACACTGGGTGTTATATGCAAACAATGAATCATGGAGCACTACATCAAAAACTAATGATGTATTGTATGATGACTAACATATCATAAATAAATAAGAATCCCTAGGCAACACTCTGAAAAATCTAGGTGTAGTTTCTTTGCTACTACATTTTCACAGAAGTGAATTTAATTGTGAGAATATTCACTACTCAAGATTCTTTTAGAAGAGAAAGAGAGCAGAAGAGGAAGGGATGGAAGGAGAAAGAGAGGGTGAGAGACAGATTGATTTTTCTTTACACAAAGGAAAAGAAAAAAAAACATTTTCCTTGTGATGAGAACTCTTGGGATTTATTCTCTTAACTATCTTTCTATATATCATATTGCAGTGCTAGCACTAGTTGTCATTTTGTACCTCATATCCCTAGAGAGAATGACTTTAATGTCTGATTACTTTGTGAACTTCTGAGATCTAAGTCTGGAGCATTTTTTGAAGTGAAATTTGAATGTTGGCTATTCGATATTTTGTGTGGTTGAGAACTGAGGTTTACACATCCTCCAAAATGTGTGTGTGTGTGTGTGTGTGTGTATTTTAAAAAAATTTTCGTTATGTTATGTTAGTCACCATACAGTACATCATTAGTTTTTGATGTAGTGTTCCGTGATTCATTTTTTGCATATAACATCCAGTGCTCCACGCAATATGTGCCCTCCTTAATACCCATCACCAGCTTATCCCAATCCCCCACCCCATCCCCTCTGAAACCCTCAGTTTGTTTCCCAGAGTCCATAGTCTCTTGTGGTTCATTCCCCCTTCTGTTTACTCCCCCCTTCATTCCTCCCTTCCTTCTCCTACCGATCTCCCTGCTATTCCAGATGTAGTGAAGAGAAGGGCCATATGCACCCCAATGTTCATAGCAGCATAAACTGTGGAAGGAGGTGAGATGCCTTTCAACAGACGAATGGATAAAGAAGATGTGGTCCATATACACAATGGAATATTACTCAGCCATCAGAAAGAACAATTACCCATCATTTGCAGCAACATGAATGGGACTGGAGGAGATTATGCTAAGTGAAATAAGTCAAGCAGAGAAAGACACGTGTCACGTGTGTATTTTTTTTTTTTACTATTTATGTAATTTCCTTAAAAATATTTCAGTATCCAAGCACCAAGATCTTATCATCTGTAACCACTATCACTCTGGTAAAATTTGACAGGACTACTGTGCTCATTACTGAGAATACTTACAGCAACACCAATGAGTCAAATTATGCACTATGTATATTTTTCTTTTCAGTTAAAAGGAATTTCTGACCTGTGAATCTGAACATTAACATAATTCATTTCTCTACTCAATAATATTTCCCAGCACTTCCTATCCTACTGTGTCTGCATCATCATAACTTTTTGGTTCTGGAGTCTTTGCTTTTAATATTTTTTATGCATTCCTTTATTTATTTATCCAACTATTTTGCTGTATCTCTCGTGTCCCCAGGCCGCTGACTCATTCTAGGAGTGTGCTACGATGAAGGCTGACATTGGCCATCCATCTTGTGATTTGCAAACTAGAAAAGAGCTGAATTCTGTTGTGAGTTTTACAAAGGGAAGAGAATAAGCTGTTCTTGAGGTCTTGTTACAATGCGACCTAATCTAATCCAGTAGAGGGAGAGCTGTTGGAGGAGGGACTTAGCCAGATAAATGGAGGAAGAAGATTATTCCATAGTGACACTGGGTTTTTGATGAGAACTGTCTGGAAGGAGAATTCTCTGTGCTTTGCATTCATCCATTTAGCTAGCTTCCACACCCATGCATTCTTTCACCTCTAGGAAGCTCAGATAGCAAATGAAAAGAGCACATATCCCACACAATATAGATTACTTTTATTTAAATAAGATAGAAAAGACAAATGTGCATCCTTCACATTGTCACCACTTTAAAAAAAAACAATATAAATATATCTCCTGAAGGCAAGGTGAAGTTCAAGTCCATGAGGTATAAATGATTTTTCCCATTCAAGAAGTCACCAGGATAGGACCCTCCCCAACTATTAAAATTCCCAAGACCTTGGTCAGGTTTGTGAGCTGTTCCTGATCATTTGGGTCCATGGCAAATGAAGGGTCTGAGAGGGCAAGAAAAGGAGCATGAGAGGAAATTACAAATGAGGGAGCTTTGGGCAACATTAACAAAGCTTACTATACCACATTCATAATCTAGAAACACCCCTATCCAGCCCTGGGGTCTTTGGATATAGTGGCGCAATGGTGGGGAGGCAGAGAAGAGGTGGCAGATGTCGTCCACTTGGATGCACAGAAGTAGAAAGATACCCTCAGAGTTGAGCAGCATATCATTGCGATTTATCCAGGTTTCCTTGCAAAGTCCTATAATCCAGTTATGAGAGTTTCCCACATCTACCTCCCAGTAATGTTTGCCAGAGGTGAAGGTCTGAGCTCCCCACAAAGGCATGTACTGTGGACTTGCTGGACTGTGAGGCATGTCTTGATGGTCGGGACCGCATTGCAAATGTCTCAGGTCTTCAAACAGAGCCACACGATAATTGCTTATGTTATGGTCCAATGTAAGATACACTTCAGCAAAAAGAAAACAACGAAGTCAAAGAACAGAATTTAAAAGTTCTGTCGGACAAGTGCAGTAGCCTTCTGGCAAATGCCAAACAAGCACATCTCTAAAACCAAACAAAACTAGTTTGTTTTGTTTCTTGAGAACACTCCCAACCCACCATGGCCAGTTTCAAGGTACTTACCATTTAGTAATTCCTCATAAAATTCTGGAACACGTAACAGTTAGCTTTCATGACAGAGTCCATACTAACTGCTCCAGAACACTCCTTTATCACAAGTGACTATACAGAGTGTGTCACTGGAAATCCAGAGACATCAGCAAGGGCTTCTTGCCTATTTACAGAGCAAGTAAATGTCTATTCATAGAACTAGATGAAAGGCAATTTTGAGAATACAGAAACATGTAGGATGTCAGCCTCTGGCTTTATTTTCACTAGCTCATTGAAAACTTAGGAGCCTGCTCATACATGTCAAGTAAATACCAATATGGCCCTTCACTTGCTTAAGTCTTCTCATTAATCAACTAGCACAAAATAAGATAAATATAATAACAGTAATAAATATATTACATATCACTTTAAAATATGATATTGTTATTCTTGTTAGTCCTAAATAGTGATCACCTTGCTCAAACATGTGAACAAGCAAAGATAAAATAAACTGAAAATCCATATTTGCCTTCTTTTTTTTCTTAAGAAGTGTTTTCTTCTCTCTGAATTTCTTCTCCTTTTTTTTAAATGATTTTATTTATTTCTTTGACAGAGAGAGACAGCGAGAGAGGGAACAGAAGCAGGGGGAATGGGAGAAGGAGAAGCCGGCTTCCCGCTGAGCAGGGAGCCTGAAGCGGGGCTCGATCCCAGGACCCTGGGATCATGACCTGAGCTGAAGGCAGATGCTTAACAACTGAGCCACCCAGGCGCCGCTCTCTCTGAATTTCTAACTCATACACCATGGAATCCGAATCCAACCTATCCCATCCCAGGTCTGCTTCTCCTGTCTGCCAGGCTCACCACCTACATCTGTCCCTCCACACACAAATCATATGTTCCATTTGTTTTCTGGTTGTACCTATTGTTTATAAATATACTTTTATCCCTTTTTTAAATCTTGTGATGTTTCAAATACAGTCTTTAAATTTTTAAATAAATATTTAAATAACAACTAAGGGTGCATCTAAGAATCTGAACAACCACATATAACCATAGTTAACAACTACAGGTTGAAAGACACTGAATTAATGTGTAGTTTTAATGCCATGTGCTTTCATTGTTTTAAACTCACTGCAAATTATCATAAGAAAATTGTCATATTCAATTGCTTTTGACTGACTTCAGATAGCTTTTACTTGTTAACTAACAATAAAATACGGTTAGTTATAAGGGTATTCATATTTACCCACTTCCCTGTTCTCTGAAAAGACTGATAGAGCAATGAGGAGAAGTCCTCCAGGTGTATCTCCTCCTGGAGGAAATAGTGAGGTCTCACCAGGGTGCCCCTTCTCACCTCGGAAGTTGTTAAGCCTTTCAGACATCCCTGTGATGGTCCATGAGCTCAGCTGAGGGTTCACAGGCTGGGGAATGTGCAGCTGCATTAACTGACTCCTGCAAAGAAGAAGAGCCACTTACTAACATGTCCAGAGGTATCATAAGCAATCCCTTGAAGTTGCTCCATCAGAATCCTCTCAGTTAGGTGCAAATGGTATGAATTCAACTCCACAAATCGAGGAATACTGCAGTTGTTCTTGTATTTTATAATTAGCTACCCTGCTCTTACCACTTCAATCTCAGTAAGATATGTCACTTCACTCACAATTGTATCTCTTTTCTACCTTCGCCTTCCCTAGGGGAGCCACATGGCCGCTCTCTTTTAGTTCTCGAAATCCAATAGGTGCCAAAATTTTGGAACTTGCTGCCTGGTACATATGGAGCCTAAGCTCTCTAGGATGCTTTTTCCTGGGGACTTTCCCTGTCCCCTCTTCCCACCATCCTTCTACCTTCTGCCCCTCTGATCTTATTTGCCTTCCTATAGAAGACCTGGAATAATCCTCAAATAATTAGGATTTTGAAAATTAGAGACAGGAAAAATAATTGTCTTTTGGCAACTTCTGCTTTAAGCCTTGCAGCCAAAACCACATCTTTCCCAACCCCCACTTTTATGAAAGGGTGGTCTATATAAAACCTAGAAGTGTTTAGATAAGACTGCATTTATTTCTAAATGCAGACAGAAAGAAACTTGTCACAAAAAGGTGTGTGTCCATCTCAGCAGAAATAGCCTGACCACTGTCACCATAAACCAACTTGAATAGAGGGGCAAACTTACCTTTTCACGATGTCTCCCAAATCCTGTGAAGACAAAGAGTGGAAGGCTTAGCTTTGAGCTCAAGATACGTTTACTCTAGTTTGAGACTATGAGACTGGACTGGAAAATTCTGTATCTACACTTTTCTTTCTTGGGTAAAACAATTTGCTCTTTTACTTATCCTTATAAAGATGAAACTCGGTCTTACATTTGCATACAGTTGATAAAGTCATGATCATGATAAAATTTAAAACAGAAGATGTTCTTAGAAGAAACAGTTGGCTGTGTTTGTTCTAATCTACGGTGAGATTCACAGAGGTTTCCCCAAAGTTCTTATGAGGATGCATGGGCTCCAAATCTACAATTTCAAAATAGAAAGAATGGATACATCCCACATTTCTGTGTATTGACAAGTCCAGATACAGAATTGAATGATCTATTCATAAGCTGCTCTGTTGCAGTTGGTTAGAAACTGAAATCTTAGTAGAAGAATTGAGAAGGACTTTTTTTCCCCTGGATCTGTTCCATGAAATTTTCTACATAGTTTTCCTTCTGTATAAGGTGAATGTGACCCTGAGCTTCGAGGTTAAAGTGGAGGAGCAAAGCCTGCCATCACGAAGTTAAAGGAGGCAGAATTTTCCTGGAAACAGGAAAATAATGGAGGTCCAAGAAGATACAGACTTCAGTGGACCTAAATGATTTCTGAGCAGGCTGGTATTCAACATCCTGATATCTTTCCTCCGTCCTTACCTGGAACAGGTCCACATCTGTTTTGCAGCACATTTCCTTTAGCTCCTCATACATCTTTCTCAGGAGTTTCCCCATATGACACATTCTAGCTACATTTCTCCAGAGCTGATTAAAAATTATCTTGCCTTCAACTGCCAGGCTCTCTAAATGTTTTTGCTTTTCTTCGTGGAGATACTGGTATACCTTGGGATATTCAGCCCTGATCATCATCATCCGTAGATTTACAAAACCCTGAAATGACATTGGTTTAATTAGGTCGTATATCTGGATGGTTTTATTCTTCTTTCATTATCTTTGGTCTGTGTGCTATGTACAGTGTTCTTATCTTAGTCTGTTTGGACTGCTTTAACAAAAACGCCATAGACCGGGTAGGAAATAAACATAGAAAGTAATTTCTCACCATTCTATATGCTGGGAAGTCTACGATTGGTGCTGGCAGGTGTGGTGTCTGGTGAGAGCCCACTTCCTACATAGCCATCTTTTCATTGTATCCTCAAATGGCAGATGGAGCAAGGGACATTTCCAGGATCTCTTTTAGAAGGACACTCGCCCCATTCCTGAGGACTCTGGCTTCATGACCTAATCACCACTCAAAGCCCCCACTCCTATTAACATCACCTTGGGGGCTAGAATTTGAACATACAAATTATGGTCTGGAGCAAATACTCAGATCATAGAAGTGCTTCCAGCTACTTACCCTCAGACTTCCACATTTTCATGTAAAATAGAAATTTAAGATCAATTTTTTATTGTTCCATATAATTCATAATATCAAAATCATAATCCCTTTTTTTCAGTGCTCATACTCATAAACTGACTATCTGCTCTCAGCAAAAAGCAACAATTGACTTCCTCAGGCAAACAGAGGACATCACACACGATCTTTCTAAATTACTTTCATTTCCAAAACACTCTTGTTTCACCAGAGCCTGGCTCTGCCTGCCTCAGGACCACACCTACCTCCTCTTGACTGGTCCACCCTGTCTTGTCTCCTTAGAGACATTATCATCTAGATTACAACCCTACATACTTGTTCTTGCCTCTCCTCTGTCTCCTACATCTCCGTGTCTCTGTCCCCCTTGTTCTGTGGGTCTGTCTCCAGTTCACTCATTCAGCCACTTTTTCTCACTCTCTCGCCTTCTTTTCACACAGCCTTTAAACATATGCAGAGTTACCAAATTATTTTGGAAATACCAACACTAAACATCCTTGTTAAAATTATTTTTATCTATCTTCTATGCTAGCACTTTTATTGCCATAAAAGCCAGACTTATTGACCAAATGTGATCAAACTCACTGTACCCATGGGTGAAATTTTCAGTTATTCATCCAAGCAATGACTCCTTGCTTCTGTTCCCCACTCTTTCCTGAACTACACATTCCAACATGCCAAGGGCCGATTTTTACTAAATCCAAATGATATGATTCATCCTTATACTACTGCACCCTCTTTCCACATTTGACATTATTTCCTACTCATTTCTGTTACTAATCCTTTCTGTCTCCTGCTCCAGAAAGCTGTGTTCTCAGAGAGGTGCTCATCCCCCATCTCCCCCACCCCTGACCAGCTCCTTCAGATCTCTGCCCAGATATAACCTTGGCCATGAGTCTTCCATCACCAGCATACGTTCCCCAAGCCTGCACTCTTTATATCCATTTTCTGCTTTCATTTTACCCAAGCACTTCATAAATGTGATATATCATAAATTTTACTTCTTAAATATCTGGATCAAGTTCTTTTACTGATTATAAACTCCTGGGGTCAGTGATTTGTTTCTCTTTTTACCCATTCCTGCATCTTTTTGTTGGCCTAGAACAGTGAGCAGCACATCACAGGTCCTCATATGAATGAATGATTCATTAGAAATCCACCCTAGGGGTTCTTGGGTGGCTCAGTCAGTTGAGTGTGGGACTCTTGATTTTGGCTCAGGTCATGATCTCAGAGTTATGAGATCAAGCCCTGTCTCAGGCTGTGTGCTCAGCATGAAGTCTGCTTGAGATTCTCTCTCTCCCTCTGCCCTTCCCTACCACTCCCCAACCCTGCCCCCGTGCTCTCTCTCTCTCTAAAATAAATAAATCTTTAAAAAAATAAAAGAAATCCATCCTAAATGATCAACATAATGTTCTTCTTCCCCTTTGGCATTTTCATAGCACCATGCACAGATAACTGTTTAATGACTTTTTATTCTCTAATATTATCTTTTTATATGTCTCCTTCAGTATTGCTCCAGTTCTTTGAAAAGAAAGGTGTAGTTTTCATCTTCAGATTCAGGTTTTCAGTTCCTCTTCATGAATCAACAAATGACACAATCCAAAATCCATAGCTAGGCATTTGTATTCTTGACCTGGGCATAATGACATTTCTAGCCACACCTCTAATCACCATCTGCCTCGTACCCCATGCACTAATCAGTAGGAGCAGCGAGCAGGTCTTGAACAATTTCATGGGTTGTCTGGTTTGTCTCATCTTTACTTTTCTTGTCCCTCAGATCTCTCTGCCATCAATACCCAGGAAATTACAAATTCTACTAACATACAAGCATCACATTCAGTTTTACTTGTTTGAGAAGCTTTTCTTAACATTCAAAGTTTGCTAAGTTCCTACAGAACTCTGTATTTACCTCCATCCCCGTGATCACTGCATTCTGTCATGGGATAGTGCAGTTTCTTATCCCTGATGATGTATTAGTGGTAGATATTGCTTTATCCAGAAAAATCAGGAAAAGTCTTTTAGTTACATGATGGGCTCAGTGTGAAATCCTGCACTGAAGGTGATGTTTTCCTGTAGAGAAACATATGTAGCTCTTTTTCTGTTACCTGCTCAGGGTACATTATGATTTAATTTAAATTCTTCCACTGTCAGTTACCATGGTATCTGCCCCAAGAGGGCTCCAAGGGAAACAGGGCCTACCGCTTACCTGCCATACTCTAAATAAGTTGTACTCTTTGTTTAGATTTTTCTGATTTCTCTGTCTGCTTTTCCAAATAGACTTCATTTGCATCAGAAGTTTCTCCTGTAAAAGAACTACAAATTTGAGCACTAGAAAACCAAATACAGCATATTTCAGATACCCTGAAAAGTGATAAGGGGATAGACATGAGAAAAATAAAAAGTAAAGAAAGCAGATACGTCAATGGTTTTTCCTGGGAACACTAATAGTCAACTCTGGGAGATTGACCCAAAATGGAGTTCCTAAATTTGGAAAATGCAATCGATTATCTGAGGAATCTAGTACTTACATTACATGTAACATGGACAATTTTCAGAAGTGAATCTTGATTCATATATAATTTTGAAATGATGGCCTTCACTTTTTCTATGGCATGATTAGAATACATTGTTTCTAAATCTGCTATGACTAGAAGATGCTCATTGTCATCATGGTAGAAGTAGCCAATGACTGTCCCTGCCTCTAGAGATTTCCCACCCTGCTAGTTACACTGAAATACTGACACCCTCCTCAACTCATCATCATTCCTCTCCCTCAGCCCAAAAGAATTTAAACTTTAGGGGAGCAAAGATGTTTGTCTAGTTTCTTCAGTGTTGTATCCCTAGTTTTCAGAACAGTGCCTTGGCACATGGTATTCTGAAATTCTATTTGCTTGAAGCATAAGAGAAGAAAAATAAAAATCAACTTTACTCATTGCCTGATAAGACACAGAGTCTTCCACATTTCACAGTGGCAGTACTTACCCTGCACTGCTCAGCAGCCTGCAATATTGGTGAGTGTCTGTGAGTGGCATGCCTTTGGGAATTGGAGCAGTGCAAACACAGCAGGCTCTTGTCACTTGGACAGAAGAGGTCCTTTACTACTAGGTGTATCCTACAGACTCGCTTGGCAGAGTTTGGTAACTGGCAGGCAACTGATTCTTTGGAAGCATGAACTTGTTTCACAGCAAAAATAATGCTTTCGAAGTCTATTTGTGGAGATACTGCCCTGCACACAGGGCAGCGAGTAGGATGCTGAGCATCGTCCCACAAGAGGCAGAGACAAGGAGTGCAAAAGTTGTGCCCACAGCTAAGGGTGAGAGGGTCTGTGAAATAGTCCTTGCAGATGTAGCAGATAAGCTCACTGGGGACATTCTGCACAAAAGTAGAATCCATGTTTCTGAGGAAATAAAAGGAAAAGGAAAGTGAATTGAGTTAAGCCATCTCTCATTAATACACACATGCACAATAGTAGCATAGGTGGTGCTGGGAATAAGATGGTGAGGCAGAAGGAGAGTCCTCCAGACTGATAGCCTGGCATGGTTGTATTCCAGCCATGCCCTGTAGCCCTGCTTCTCAGTTCCCATTAGAAATTCAGGATTTGTCAACCATGTTGTCTTTTCTACATCAGAGGTTCTGGCTCACCCCTAGCCATAAGCAGGGGGCCGTATTTGATCCAAAATTATCACAGCTTTCCTTTCTTTTCCTCTCTCTGATTGGCTAGCATAAGGTATGTTCTCCAATTCTGACCAGTGGAATAAGAAACAAAGACTCCTAGGAGAGTCTATAAAAATATTTCTTGCTGTAGAAGAAAGATGGAAGAGAAATCTGTTTTGTGTTTGTTGTTGTTGTTGTTGTTGTTATTTCTGGACATTACTTGGATACAGTGCCCATTTGCATAGCTATTTTATGATCTCAAAGCCTCAGGATAGTAGCCAATACTCTGAGGCTAACAAGGGGATGGGAAAAACCTTCTAGATTTGCAAGAATGCCACTAAACATGACTTACCTTTCCTGGAGAGACCTAAAAGAAAAGGTAGAAAATAACCACTTTAAAAGACACCGTCACACTAACTGAATCAAGCAATAATCATCAATAGATGCTAAAATAACTAAGATAAAAACTTTTGGGAAGAGAGTATTCATATACCAACAAAGTTGTACCCCACATACTGGTTCCTAAATGTGAAAGAGAAAAAAGTACCTTTACAAGGCAATTATTTGGCTGACACATTAACCAAGTAACCAAACTGTGGCCATGGATCTCATACATTCATAGATGTAGACCACTTAAGGACAAAACAGCACATCTGTAGCATCCCTCCCAGAAACATTTAATTGGCAAGTAAACATGAAGGAATGTTAGACAAATACATTTAGGAGATATTATGTGAAACAATAATCCTGGGCTATTCAGATAATCCTAGCTTCTTAGGAGAAAATGGTTTGAAATGATTATACATGATAGGTGAGTAAAGTATGAAAATTCACCAGAATGGGCCATCCTTGACCCACCCCCAGACTGAAAAAAATTAACAGCCAATAAGGATATTTGGGGGATATGTAGGGACATGATAAAGATAATGGGGTCTTCCCATTTCAGTTCAGAAATGTGGAAAGCTGGAAAGATTGTTGCTGCCCCCCTACTGCAAGAAAAATGCTAGACAAACTAAACATTAATGACGTGTGTTGAAACCATTAGAGAATTGAGGTAGCAAGTCAAACAACTAAGATAGATTCTGCATAGAGGCAGGTACACTTTACAGAGGAAAAAGGACCTGTGCATGTTTATCTAGAGCAGATTCTACTACACGCCATGTATGTTGGTATGAAGATAAAGTCGTTTTAATTAGCCACTAAAAAACCAAACGTGACCGAAAATAAGTGTGCAAAGGCACCTTAGGATCATAGATGTAGAAGGCAATACAGATGGAGAGATGAAAGAGATAGAGTCTCTTTGGAAAGCGGCACAAAGAGAGGATCCAGAGCCAATATCTTTAAAGTAGTGCTTCTCAACTGAGGGCTACCCAGAGTCAACCAGGGAAATTTGGTACTCTAAATATAGAGACAATTTTGGTTGTCACAATTTGAGGGATATTATTGGCATCTAGTGGGTAGAGGCCAGAGTTGCCTTTAAATAGCCCACAGTGAGGAGTGCAAGAAAGAATTTACAACAAAAAGTTATCAAGCCCAACTTGCTAACTGTGTGAGGTAGAGAAAACCTCTAGCAGAGGTATTGGAAGTCTCTGGAACCCATAACATTAACATACTCTAACTTTGGTAACCAGAGCAATAAGAAACCCATGTCAAATCCTGACTGGATTAACACAAATCCCCATAGTAAAGGCCTAACAGAAGAAAGTGTGTGCTTACCAAGAAACATGAAAAGGACAGTTAGTATCTACTTATCATAGTGCAGTATCTATTGTCATATAAAATGTCAGGGAGTCAACAAAAAACGATAAGGCATATCAAAAGGCATTAAAAAAAAAAACCAACCCGAACTGACAAAGTACTCATCACAGCCAGACTTAGAAACAAAACAAATGTTAGAGCTTTCAGACAAGGACTTTAGAATAGCTGTGATTAGTATATTAAAGGCTTTGATAAAAAATGTCAAAAACATGCAAGATACATGTGTCATTTCAGGAGAGATGAAAACTGTAGGACAGACCCAGATAACTAGAAACAGAGTCTACAGAAAATGTCATTGTTGGGCTTCATAGTACATGTGATACAGCCAAGGAAAGTCAGTGACCACAAAAATAGGTCAATACAAAACACGCAATCCAAACACAAAGAGGACAAAGAGTGGAAAATAAAAACAGAATAGAGCATCAAAGAGCGATAAGGCAACATTAAATGATATGACATATGCATAATTGGATTCCCAGAAAGAAAACAAAGAGAACAGGGCAGAGGAAACATCTGAAGAAATAATTTTAGAAAGTTCTCTGAAATTAGTGATATATACCAAAAGGGGATTCATGATGTTCAGAAAATATCAAACAGAAAAAAAATACAAAACAAACAAATGAACCAACAAAACCCCCAACACCTTGGCAAGTCATATTCAAACTGAATGAAAACAATAACAAGGAGACAGTCTTGAAGGCAGCCACAGTAATTGGGGAGGGGGGAGATTATAGACAGAGGAATAAAGATAAGAATTATACCAATAACCTTGCCAGAAACTGTGCAACCAGGAAGACAATGGATGATATTTTTAAAGCGTTGAAAAAAAAAAAAAAACAACTGTCAAGCCACAATTCTATATCCACTGAAAACATCCTTCAAAGGTAGGAGATATTTTAATTTTCTAAAGGAAGAAAAACTAAGGGAATCGGTATCAGTCCATCAAAATGTACAAAAAATACATGCACAAAGTTGTACAAACTTCTTCAGAGAAAAGAATGTCATGCTGGGTGGAAACTTGAATCTACAGAAAGAAATGAAGGACACTAGAAATGAAATAAATAAGACGAAATGTGAGGTATTATAATATTTTCTTTAATAATAACTATTTAAAGCAAAGATAGTCACAATGTACTATGTGTTTATGACATATGTAAAAGTGAAATGACAACAACGACCCCAGACATAGGAAAGAGGAATTAGGACTATGATCAGGTTTTGATATCACATGTAAAGAGGCATAGAATTACTGAAGGTGGACAAAATTACATAAGGAAGTCTACAGGAATGCCTTGGAGATATTGCAGGTTAGGATCTGAACAACTGCCATAAAACCAATATTGCAATAAAGTGAGTCAAATGAATTTTTTGGTTCCCTCACAGCTATAAAAGTTAGATTTACTTTCTACTGTAGTCTTCTAAGTGTGCGATAGCTTTATGTCTAAAAAAATTTGTATATTTTAATAAAAGATTATTTCATTGCTGAAAAATGCTAACCATCATCTAAGCTTTCAGCAAGTCATAATCTGTCATCACAGAGCACCATAACAAATATAATAGTAATGGTAAAGTTAGAAACACTGTGAGACTGATGGTCCCCTGAATTGAGATGGATATCTAGCAGACCATCCTAAACACCCACAAAATCAGCCTGAGACATAGGAAGATACATGTGGATCTCTACAAACAAACATCTCCGGCACTTGGTATTGAGGTATGAAGCAGGGAGCTGTGAATCTGCGCAGATATTGGAAGATAAACAGAAGGGGGAGGGTACCGGGAAGCAGTAGCCTCGGGTACCGGGAAGCAGTAGCCTCCTGTGTTGGGGAGCCGGCCGGCTTGAGGACCGGTAGCAGTGGCGAAACCAGACTAAAACTGGGAGTTCTGAGCACACACCCGAACAAGTCTGAAACCGGGAGCTGGGGAGCACACGCACGACCAGACTGAAAACCAAAGCTCTGGAGTGCGCACACTCAAACCAGACTGAAACCAGGAGCTTGGGAGCGCGCACGGGAACTGGGGGGAGGCTGGTGGTGTTAGAAGCACAAAGAGCAGAGACATGCTGGTGCTGGAAGCGAGGACTGGGAGAATGGCTGTGGGACGGACAACCCGGCATGCTGCGGAGTTTTTAGCAACACTGACAGAGATGGAGTTGGAGTGGCCAGGAGAGCTCAGTGAAGAGCAGACTGTGATCTCTCTCTTCTGAGACAGAGGCTAGGATACTGGCCACTGCTGCTCTGACTCTCAGAAGAGTCACAGAAAGCCACCAGGGAAAGCCACCAGAGAACAAAAGCCCAGAAAAACCAATTTGCACTGTGCCTATTCCCACCACCCCCCAACAGGGGACAGGGCAATTCTACCCAAACAGTGTTGCCCGAGTATCAGTGCAGCAGGCCCCTCCCCCAGAAGGCAGGCTGAAGAGTCAAGAAGCCCACATCCCTAAGGTCCTTATAGAACAAGTGCACCTTGCTTGGGTCCTGGTCAATAATTTGGGCTCTGTACATTGCTGCAACCACACTTCATCAAAATGACAAGGAGGAGGCACCCCCAACAAAGAAAAGAAACAGAGACTGTGGCCTGTGCCACAGAACTGAATGGATATGGATATAACCAAATTGTCAGAAATGGAGTTCAGAGTAACAATGGTCAAGATGATGTGTAGGCTTGAAAAAAAAAATTAACAAAAATATTAACAAGAATATAGAATCTCTAAGGGCGGAAAGGAGGGCTAATCTGGTGGAAATTAAGAATGCTATGAATCAAATGCAGACTAAAATGGATGCTCTGATGGCCAGGGTAAATGAGGCAGAAGAAGGAATTAGTGAGTTGCAAGATGAGATGATAGAAAAGAAGAACAAAGAGGGAACATGGCTTAAAAAACTCCAATTTCAAGAAATAAGAATATGGGAGATTACTGACTCAATTAAACCTTCCCATGTTAGAATCACCCACGTCCCCGAGGGGGTGGAGAAAGAGAGAGGTCTAGAAGAGATATTTGAACAAATTCTACCAGGGAACTTCCCTAATCTAGCGAAGGAAACAAGCTTTCGCAACCAAGAGGCAGAGAGGACCCCTCCCAAGATCAATGAGAACAGACCAACACCACGTCACATAATAGTACAATTCTCAAATCTTAGGTCCAAGGAAAAAGTCTTGAAAGAGGCCGGGGGGAGAGAATCCTCACGTACAGAGGGAGGAACATCAGAATAACATCAGCCTACCTACAGAGACCTGGCAAGCCAGGTAAACTTGGCAAGGCATATTCAGAGCACTAAGTGAGAAGAACATGCAGCCAAGGATCCTTTTTCCAGCAAGGCTGTCATTCAGAATGGATGGAGAGACAAAGACCTTCCAAGACACGCAGAAACTGAAAGAATACGTGACCACCAAGCCAGCCCTATGAGACATATTAAGGGGTGCTCTATAAAAGTAAAAAGACCCCAAGAGTGATACGGAACAGAAATTTACAACCTAAACAAACAGAGACTTCACAGGCAGCATGACATCATTAAAATCATATCTCTTAATAATCACTCTCAACATGAATGTCCTAAATGCTCCCATAAAATGCCACAGGGTTGCAGGTGGGATAAAAAGACATGATCCATCTATATGCTGTCTACAAGAGACTCATTTTGAACCTAAAGATACATCCAGACTGAAAGTGAAGGGATAGAAAACCATTTTCCATGCCGATGGACCTCAAAGGAAAGCTGGGGTAGCAATTCTCATATCAGACAGATTAGACTTTAAGCTAAAGACTGTACTTAGAGATACAGAAGGACACTATATTATTCTTAAAGGGTGTATCCAACAGGAGGATATGACAATTATAAATATCTATGCCCCCAACAGGGGAGCAGCTCGATACACAAGCCAACTCTTAACCAGAATAAAGAGACATATAGATAATAATACGTTAATAGTAGGGGACCTCAACACCGCTCTCAGCAATAGACAGATCATCTAAGCAGTAAATCAACAAAGAAACAAGAGTTTTGAATGACATCCTGGACCAGATGGACCTCATAGATATATACAGAACACTACACCCCAGAACAACAGAATACACATTCTTTTTGAATGCACATGGAACTTCCTCTAGAAGAGACCATATACTGGGTCACAAAACAGGTCTCAACAGATACCAAAAGACTGAGATTATTCCCTGCATATTCTCAGACCACAATGCTTTGAAACTGGAACTCAATCACAAGGAAAGAAGAAGAAACTCATTTTTAAGAAACCCAAGCACCTGGAAACTAAGAACTATCCTGCTTAAGAATGATTGGGTAAAACAGGAAATTAAAGAAGAATTTAAGCAATTTATGGAAACCAATGATGATGAAAACACATCAGTCCAAAACCTATGGGCGGTCTGCAAAGGTGGTCCTAAGGGGAAAATACATAGCCATCCAAGCCTCACTCAAAAGAATAGAACCATCTAAAATGCAGTCCTTATCTTCTCACCTTAAGAAGCTGAGTTGGAACAGAAGAACAGGCCTAACCCACGCACGAGAAGGCAATTGATCAAGATTAGAGCAGAGATCAATGAATTAGAAACCAGGAGCACAGTAGAGCAGATCAACAACACTAGAAGCAGGTTCTTTGAAAGAACAAAGAAGATCGATAAGCCGCTTAAGATGGTGGAGGATTAGGGGTCCCCTTTTTCAGCTGGTCCCCTGAGCTGAGCTGGATAGGTACCAGACCATCCAGAAAACCCACGGAATCAGCCTGAGACGCAGAAAGATACATCTGGATCTCTACAACTGAACATCTTCAGCACTGATTATTGAGGTAGAAAGCGGGGAGCCGTGAATCTGCGCACAGATATCGGAAGAGAAACAGAAGGGGGAGGGAGCCTCTGTGCTCGGGCGCTGGGAAGCGACAGCCACCTGCACTGGGGAGCAGCCGGACTTGTGGATGGGCACGCACGAGAGAACAGGAGACTGTGAACCTGGGAAAGCGTGTGCGTCCAAACTGAAAACCGGCGCTCTAGTGTGCTCACTGGAATCGGACTGAGACCAAGAGCTCAGGAGTGCACCAGCGACCAGACTAAAAACCTGTGCTCCAGAGTGCCCGTGAACCAAACTGAAACAGCAGGCTCCGGAGCCCGTGCAGGGGTGGCTGGTAGCTGGCGGTGTTAGAAACACAAAGCAGAGACGTGCCGGCCCTGGAAGTGAGGGCTGGGAAGCCGGCTGCAGGGTTTTTAGCAGCACCAACAGAAACAGAGTTAAAGAGGCCAGATGAGTTCAGTGGAGAGTGGACTGCAATCTCTCTGTTCTGAGACAGACGCTAAGATACGGCCATTGCTGCTCTGACTCTCAGTACAGTCACAGAAAACCGCCAGGGAAAGCTGCCAGAGAACAAAAGCCCGGAAATACCAGCTCACATTGTGCCCATCCCCATCCCCCCTCGCAGGGGACAGGGAGACTCTACCCAAACAGGGTTGCCTGAGTACCAGCATGGCAGGCCCCTCCCCCAGAAGGCAGGCTGAAAAATCAAGAAGCCCACATCCCTAACATCCCTAAAAAACAAGTGCACACTGCCTGGGTCCTGGTCAATAATTTGGGCTCTGGGTATCCCTGTAACCTCTCCTCATCAGAATGACAAGAAGGAGAAATCCCCCCCAGCAAGAAAAGATAATAAGTCTGTGGCCTGTGCCACAGAACTGATGGATATGGATATGGATATAACCAAAAGGTCAGAAATGGAGTGCAGAGTAACAATGGTCAAGATGATGTGTAGGCTTGAAAAAGGTATTAACGAAAATATTAATGAGAATATAGAATCTCTAAGGGTGGAAATGAGAGCGAATCTGGCAGAAATTAAAAATGCTATGAATCAAATGCAGTCAAAACTAGACGTTCTGACGGCCAGGTAAATGAGGCAGAAGAACGAATTAGTGAATTGGAAGATGGGATGGTAGAAGAGAAAGGTAAAACAGAAACTTGGCTCAAAAAAATCCAATCTCAAGAATGTAGGTTACGGGAGATTACTGACTCAATGAAATGTTACAATGTCAGAATCATCGGCATCCCTGAGGGGGTGGAGAAAGAGAGAGGTTTAGAAGAGATATTTGAACAAATTGTAGCTGAAAACTTCCCCATTCTAGCAAAGGAAACAAGCATTCGTGTCCAAGAGGCAGAGAGGACCCCTCCCAAATTCAACCATGACAAACCTACGCCACGTCACGTCACGTCATAGTGCAAGTCACAAATATTAGATCCAAGAATACAGTATTGAAATTGGCCAGGGCAAGGAAATTTCTCACGTACAAAGGCAAAAATATTAGGATTACGTCAGACCTGTCTACACAGACCTGGAATGAGAGAAAGGGTTGGGGGGCATTTTTAATGCTCTTTCAGAGAAAAACATGCAGCCAAGGATCCTTTATCCAGCAAGGCTGTCATTCAGAATTGATGGAGAGATAAGGACCTGCCAGAATCACCAGTCACTGACCAATTTCGTAACCACGAAACCAGCCTTACAGGAGATATCCAGGGGGGGTTCCATAAAAGTAAGAAGGCCCCAAGAGTGATACAGAACAGAAAGTTACAATCTATAGAAACAAAGACTTTACAGGCAACATGACATCATTAAAATCATATTTTTCAATAATCAGTCTCAATGTGAATAGCCTAAATGCTCCCATAAGATGCCACAGAGTTGTAGGTGGGATAAAAAGACATGACCCATCCATATGCTGTCTACAAGAGACTCATTTTGAACCTAAAGATACATCCAGACTGAAAGTGAAGGGATGGTAAACCATTTTTCATGCCAACGGACCTCAAAAGAAAGCTGGGGTAGCAATTCTCATATCAGACAGATTGGATTTTAAACTAAAGACTATAGTTAGAGGTGCAGAAGGACACTATATTATTCTTAAAGGATGTATCCAACAAGTGGATATGACAATTATAAATATCTGCGCCCCTAACAGGGGAGCAGCAAGATACACGAGACAGCTCTTAACCGGAATAAAGAGACAAATAGATAAAAATACGTTAATAGTAGGGGACCTCAACACTCCACTAGCAGCAATAGACAGATCACCTATGCAGAAAAGCAACAAAGAAACAAGAGCGTGGATGCCATACTAGACCAGATGGACTTCATAGATATATATAGAACACTACACCCCAGAACAAAAGAATACTCATTCCATTCGAATGCACATGGAACGTTCTCCAGAATAGATCACATGGTGGGCCACAAAACAGGTCTCGACTGATACCAAAAGATTGAAATCATTCCCTGCATATTCTCAGACCACAATGCATTGAAATTGGAACTCAATCACAAGGAAAAATTTGGAAGAAACTCAAACACTTGGAAACTGAGAACCATACTGCTCAAGAATGATTCGATAAACCAGGAAATCAAAAATTATTTTAAACAATTTATGGAGACCAACGAGAATGAAAACACAATGGTCCAAACCCTAAGGGACACTACAAAGGCAGTCCTAAGGGGAAAATACATAGCCCTCCAAGGCTCCCTCAAAAGAATAGAAAAATCTAAAATGCAGTTTTTATATTCTCACCTCAAGAAGCTGGAACAGGAATAGAAGATTAGGCCTAATCCATGCACGATAAAGCAGTTGATTAAGATTAGAGCAGAGATCAATGAATAAGAAACCAGGAGCACAGTAGAGCAGATCAACAGAACCAGAAGCTGGTTCTTTGAAAGATTAGATAAGATCGATAAGCCACTGGCAAGACTTATTCAAAAGAATAGAGAAAGAGAAACGACCGCAATTAACAAACTTATGAATGAAAAAGGAGAGGTCACAACCAACACCAATGAAATAGGAAGGATCATTAGAAGCTTTTATCAACAGCTTTATGCCAATAAATTAAATAATCTGAAAGAAAAGGATGCCTTCCTGGAAACCTATAAACTACCAAAACTGAAACAGGAAGAAATTGATGATTTAAACAGACGAATTAATTATGAAGAAATTGAAGCAGTGATCAAAAACCTCCCGAAAAACAAGACTCCAGGGCCTGATGGATTCCCTGGGGAATTCTACCAAACATTCAAAGAAGAAATAATACCTATTCTACTGAAGCTGTTTCAAAAAATAGAAACAGAAGGACAACTACAAAACTCATTCTATGAGGCCAGTATTACCTTGATCCCCAAACCAGGCAAAGACCCCCTCAAAAAGGAGAATTACAGACCGATTTCCCTAATGAATATGGACGCCAAAATCCTCGACAAGATCCTGGCTAATAGAATCCAACAGCACATTAAAAGGATTATCCATCAGAACCAAGTGGGATTCATCCTTGGGATGCAAGGATGGTTCAACATTCACAAATCTATCAGTGTGATACATCATACCAACAAGAAAAGTGTCAAGAACCATAGGATCCTCTCAATAGTTGCAGAAAAAGCATTCGACAAAATACAGCATCCTTTCCTGATTAAAAGCCTTCAGAGTGTAGGGATAGAGGGCACATTCCTCAATCTCATAAAAACCATCTATGAAAAGCCTAGAGTGAATACCATTCTCAAAGGGGAAAAGCTGGAAGCCTTTCCCTTAAGATCAGGAACACGACAAGGATGCCCACTCTCTCCATTATCATTTAACATAGTACTAGAAGTCCTTGCAACAGCAATCAGACAAGAAAAAGGGACAAAAGGTCTCCAAATTGGCAAAGAAGAAGTCAAACTGTCTCTCCTCACAGATGACATGATACTTTATATGGAAAACCCAAAAGGATCCACCCCAAACTACTAGAAGTTATAGAGCAATTCAGTAATGTGGCGGGATACAAATCCAATGCTCAGAAATCAGTGGCATTTCTATACATGAACAATGAGGCTGAAGAAAGAGAGATTAGGGAATCCATTCCATTTAGAGTAGCACCAAAAATCATATGTTATCTCCAAATTAACTTAACCAGAGAGGTAAAGGACCTATATTCTAGAAACTACAGATCACTCTTGAAAGACATTGAAGAAGACACAAAAAGATGGAAAAATATTCCGTGCTCATGGATCAGAAGAATTAACATAGTTAAAATGTCTATGCTACCCAGAGCAATCTACACTTTCAATGCCATCCTGATCAAAATACCAAGGACATTTTTCAAGGAACTGGAACAAACAGCCCTTAAATTTGTGTGGAACCAGAAAAGGCCCCGAATTACCAAGGAATTGTTGAAAAGGAAAAACAAAGCTGGGGGCATCATGTTGCCAGATTTCAAGCTATACTACAAAGCTGTGATCACAAAGACAGCATGGTACTGGCACAAAAACAGACACATAGACCAATGGAACAGAATAGGAAACCCAGAAATGGACCCTCGGCTCTTTGGACAACTAATCTTTGACGAAACAGAAAAAAAAATCCAGTGGAAAAAAGAGAGTTTCTTCAATAAATGGTGCTGGGAACATTGGGCAGCTACATGCAAAAGAATGAAACTTGAGCACTCTCTCACACCATACACAAAGATAAACGCCAAATGGATGAAAGACCCTGATGTGAGACAGGAATCCATCAAAATCCTAGAGGAGAACATAGGCAGCAACCTCTACGACATCGGCCACAGCAACTTCTTTCATGACACATCTCCAAAGGCAAGAGAAACAAAAGAAAAAATGCACTGTGGGACTTCATCAAGATAAAAATCTTCTGCACAGCCAAGGAAACCGTCAAAAAAAACTAAGAGGCAGCCCATGGAATGGGAGAAGATATTTGCAAATGACACTACAGATAAAACACTGGTATCCAAGATCTACAAAGAACTTCTCAAAGTCAATACACAAGAAACAAATAAACAAATCATAAAATGGGCAGAAGATATGAACAGACACTTTTGCAATGAGGACATACAAATGGCTAACAGACACATGAAAAAATGTTCAAAATCTTTAGCCATCAGGGAAATTCAAATCAAAACCACAATGAGATAACACCTTACACCAGTTAGAATGGCAAAAATGGACAAGGCAGGAAACAGCAAATGTTGGAGAGGATGTGGAGAAAGGGGATCCCTCTTACATTGTTGGTGGGAATGCAAGTTGGTACAGCCACTTTGGAAAACAGTGTGGAGGTCCCCAAAAAAGTTAAAAATTGAGCTACCCTATGATCCAGCAATTGCACTACTAGGGATTTAACCTAAGGATACAGACATAGTGAAGAGAAGGGCGTTATGCACCTCAGTGTTCACAGCAGCATTGTCCACAATAGCTAAATCGTGGAAGGAGCTGAGATGCCCTTCAACAGATGACTGGATTAAGAAGATGTGGTCCATATATAGAATGGAATATTACTCATCTATCAAAAAGAACTATTTCTCAACATTTGCTGAAACATGGACGGGACTGGAGGAGATAATGCTTAGCGAAATAAGTCAAGCAGAGAAGGACAATTACCATAGGTTTCATTCATTTGTGGTATATAAGAAGTAGGAAGATCAGTAGGAGAAGAAGGGGCAGAAGAAAGGGGGGGTAATCAGAAGGGGGAATGAACCATGAGAGACTATGGACTCTGGGAAACAAACTCTGAGGGCTTCAGAGGGGAGAGGGTGGGGGAATGGGATAGGGTGGAGATGGGTAGTAAGGAGGGCATGTATTGCATGTTGCATTGGGTGTTATACGCAAGTAATGAATTATGGAACTTTACATCAAAAACTAGGGATGTACTGTATGGTGACTAACATAATATATATATATTAAAGATTGATAAGCCACTGTCCATACTTATTCAAAAGAATAGAAAAGGGACCCAAATAAATAAAATTATGATTAAAATGGGAGAGAACACGACCAACACCAAGGAAATAGAAACAATCATTAGAAACTATTATCAACAACTACACGCCAATAAATTAAACAACCTGGATGAAATGGATGCCTTCCTAGAAACCTATAAACTACGAAGACTGAAACAGGAAGACATTGATTATCTAAACAGACCGATTAATCATGAAGAGAATGAAGCAGTGATCAAAAACGAGTGTCCAGGGACTGACGGATTCCCCTGGGAGTTCTAGCAAACATTCAAAGAACAATACCTATTCTCCTGAAGCTGTTTCAAAAAATAGAAACAGATGGAAAACTAACAAACTCATTTTATGAGGCCACTATTACCTTGATCCCAAAACCAGACAAAGACCCCATGAAAAAGGAGAATTACAGATCGATATCCCTGAGGAATATGGATGCCAAAATTCTCAAGAAGATCCTAGCTAATAGGATCCAACAGTACATTAAAAGATTTATCCATCGAGACCAAGTGGGATTCATCCCTGGGATGCAAGGGTGGTTCAACATTCACAAATCAATCAGTGTGATAGATCACACTAAGAAGAGAAGAGACAAGAACCATATGATCCGTTCAACTGATGCAGAAAAAGCATTTGACAAAATACAGCATCCTTTCCTGATTAAAACCCTTCAGGGTGTAGGGATAGAGGGTACATTCCTCAATTTCATAAAAACATCTATGAAAAGCCTACAGCAAATATCGTTCTCAATGGGGAAAAGTTGAAAGCATTTCCTTTAAGAGCAGGAGCACGACAAGGATGCCCACTCTCGCCATTTTTGTTCAACATAGTACTAGAAGTCCTGGCAACAGCAATCAGACCACAAAAAAGAATAAAAGGTATTCCAATTAGCAAAGAAGAAGTCAAACGCTCTTTCTTCACAGATGACATGATACTTTATGTGGAAAACCCAAAAGACTCCACCCCCAAATTACTAGAACTCATAGAACAATTCAGTAATGTGGCAGGATACAAAAATCAATGTTCAGAAATCAGTTGCATTTCTATACACGAACAATGAGACTGAAGAAAGAGAAAGTAGGGAATTGATTCCATTTACAATAGCACCAAAAATCATAAGATATCTCAGAATAAACTTAACCAGAGAGATGAAGGATCTATACTCCAGAAACTACAGAACACTGCTGAAAGACATGGAAGAAGACACGAAAAGATGGAAAAACAGTCCATGCTCATGGGTCGGAAGAATAAAGATAGTTAAAATGTCTATGCTGCCCAGAGCAAACTATACTTTCAATGCCATCCCATTCAAAATACCAATGACATTTTTCAAAGCGCTGGAACAAACAATCCTAAAATCGTGTGGAACCAGAAAAGACCCCGCATCGCCAAGGAAATGTTGGAAAAGAAAAACAAAGCTGGGGGCATCACGTTGCCTGATTGCAAGCTATACTACAAAGCTGTGATCACAAAGACAGCATGGTGCTGGCCCAAAAACAGACACATAGACCAATGGAACAGAATAGAGACTCCAGAAATGGGCCCTCGGCCCTATGGTCAACTCATCTTTGACAAAGCAGGAAAAAACATCCAGGGGAAAAAAGATAGTCTCTTCAATAAATGGTGCTGGGAAAATTGGACAGCTATTTACAAAAGAGTGAAACTTTTCCGCTCTCACACAAAGATAAACTCCAAGTGGAAGAAAGACCTCGATGTGAGACAGGAATGCATCAAAATCATAGAGGAGAACATAGGCTGTAACCTCTTTGACATCAGCCACAGCATCTTCTTTCATGACATGTCTCAAAGGCAAGAGAAACAAAAGAAAAAATGAACTTGTGGGACTTCATCAAGATTAAAATTTTCTGCACAGCCAAGGAAACAGTCAAAGGAAAGACAAAGGAAAACAAAGAGACAACCCAGAGAGTGGGAGAAGATATTTGCAAATGAAACTAGAGATAAAAGGCTGATATCCAAGATGTATAAAGAACTTCTCAAACTCAATACATGAGAAACAAATAATCAAGTCAAAAAATGGGCAGAAGATATGAACAGACACTTTTCCAATGAAGACATATCAATGGCTAACAGACACATGAAAAAAATGTTCAAAATCATTAGCCATCAGGGAAATTCAAATCAAAACCACCTTGAGATTCCACCTTATGCCAGTTAGAATGACAAAAATTGGCAAGGCAAGAAACAATAAATGTTGGAGAGGATGTGCAGAAAGGGGAACCCTCTTATACTGTTGGTGGGAATGCAAGTTGGTACAGCCACTTTGGAAAACAGTGTGGAGGTCCCTCAAAAAGTTAAAAATAGAGCTACCCTATGACACAGCAATTGCACTACTGGGTATTTACCCCAACGGTACAGACATAGTGAAGAGAAGGGCCATATGCACCCCAATGTTCACAGCAGCATTGTGCCCAATAGCTAAATTGTGGAAGGAGGTGAGATGCCCTTCCACAGACGAATGGATTAAGAAGATGTGGTCCATATATGCAATGGAATATTACTCAGCCGTCAGAAAGAACGATTACCCAACATTTTCACCAATATGGATGTGACTGGAGGAGATTATGCTAAGTGAAATAAGTCAGGCAGAGAAAGACAATTATCATATGGTTTCACTCATTTGTGGAACATAAGGAATAGCAGGGAGAGCGGTAGGAGAAGGAAGGGAAGAATGAAGGGTGGGTAAACAGAAGGGGGAATGAACCTCGAGAGACTATAGACTCTGGGAAACAAACTGAGGGTTTCAGAGGGGAGGGGGTGGGGAATTGGGCTAGGCTGGTGATGGGTATTAAGGAGGGCACGTATTGCATGGAGCACTGGGTGTTATACGCAAACAATGGATCATGGAACACTACCTCAAAAACTAAGGATGTACTGTATGGTGACTAACATAACATTAAAAAAAAGAAAAACTCTGTGAGAATGACTAAAACGTTGACACACAGACATGAAATGAGCAGATGTTATTGGAAAAAATAGTGCTGATAGACTTGCTGGACAAAAGGCTGCCACATCTTCAATTTGTAAATATCTCAGTATCTGTGCTCTGCAAGAAAATGAGGATGCCTCTATTTTAAACTCTAAGGCAGACACTAAAAATAATTAAAATAGAGGTATAAATAATGAGTGAGTCACATGAAGCAGTAAAATGAAACTTGAAAAGTACAGGCATAGACTTCCAGTTTCTGGTACAACATGTGAGAAGCTCTGAAATCACACTGCATCCCAAGAAGTAAAAAGCCAAAACACTGAAAAATCAACCAGTCTTCTTAGGTTCATTAGAGAGTGAGATCACTCTTCTTAGGTACAATTGGAGAGTCACATAGGCAGATACAGAGAGTGTCAGTTTACCAGAGAAGAAATTCACCAGCAGAACTGTCCATGGGACATGGTGCTGGGGTAAGAAAACCTGCACTGCAGTTGATGAATGGCTAGAGGCTTGGTGTGCAGAAGCCCAAGAGTTAAAAACTCTAGGGGGACCCACTCATAGGAAGAACCCACACTTTTGTGAGTTTTACCTCTAGGAATTTCACCAGGTCCTCACAGTGAATATTGGGGGAAAAAACTGCTGCTGCTTTGGCAGGGGGGCGGGGGGGAAAGTAACCATTTGGAAGTATATCAGAACATTCTGTTCTTCTTAGAGAGGACTGTCCTCCTTAAAAGGAGAAACTATTTAACCAGAGCCAACCTCCCTGGGAGAAAGGATGACCGAAGTCCAGCCACCTCTAGACATCAATCTGTTTCAAACAAAGAGGGGAACAGAGAAGCACTGCTGACCTCTACTGCCCATGGACACAGGATCACTAAGAGACCGACCTACTCAGAAGTTTACAGAATGCATCTCCTCCCCCCCCCACCCCCTTACTAGCACGTTGCTAAAGGCCTATTTACTACAATTCCTTTTACCTAGTATATCATGTCAGCCTTTCATCAAGAAATTACAAGGCACACTAACTAGAAAAAAACAGTTTGAAGAGATTGAAGAGGCATTGGAATCAGAGTCAGATATCGCAAGAATGGTGGACATATAAGGTGAGAAATTTAAATTTTATTTGTATGTATTTATTTCTTATTTTTTTATTTTTAACATTGATTATTTATTTATTTATTTATTTATTTATTTATTTATTTACTTATTTTTAAAGTTCCATGACTTATTACTTGTGTAAAACACCCAGTGCACCATGCAATATGTGCCCTCCTTAATACCCATCACCAGCCTATCCCATTTCCCCCCCTCCCATCTGAAGCCCTCAGTTTGTTTCCCAGAATCCATAGTCTCTCATGGTTCAATCCCTCTTCTGTTTATCCCACCTTGCTTCTTCCCTTTTCTCTCCTACCGATCCTCCAACTTCTTATGTTCCATAAATGAGTGAAACCATATGATAATTGTCTTTCTCTGCTTGACTTATCCGTATCACCAAGGAATTGTTGAAAAGGAAAAACAAAGCTGGGGGCATCACGTTGCCTGATTTCAAGCTGTACTACAAAGCTGTGATCACAAAGACAGCATGGTACTGGCATGGAAACAGACACATAGACCAATGGAACAGAATAGAGAACCCAGAAAGGGACCCTTGGCTCTTTGGGCAACTAATCTTTGACAAAGCAAGAAAAAACATCCAGTGGAAAAAAAGACAGTCTCTTCAATAAATGGTGCTGGGATCATTGGACAGCTATATGGAAAAGAATGAAACTTGACCACTCTCTCACACCATACACAAAAATAAACTCCAAATGGATGAAAGACCTCCATGTGAGACAGGAATCCATCAAAATCCTAGAGGAGAACATAGGCAGCAACCTCTTTGACATTGGCCACAGCAACTTCCTTCATGACACATCTCCAAAAGCAAGAGAAACAAAAGAAAAAATGCACTTGTGGGACTTCATCAAGATAAAAAGCTTTTGCACAGCCAAGGAAACAGTCAAAGAAACTAAGAGGCAGCCCACGGAATGGGAGAAGATATTTGCAAATGACACTACAGATGAAACACTGGTGTCCAAGATCTACAAAGAACTTCTCAAAGTCAATACACGAGAAACAAATAAACAAATCAAAAAATGGGCAGAAGATATGAACAGACACTTTTCCAATGAAGACATACAAATGGCTAACAGACACATGAAAAAGTGTTCAAAATCTTTAGCCATCAGGGAAATTCAAATCAAAACCACAATGAGATATCACCTTACACCAGTTAGAATGGCAAAAATGGACAAGGCAGGAAACAGCAAATGTTAGAGAGGATGTGGAGAAAGGATCCCTCTTACATTGTTGGTGGGAATGCAAGATGGTACAGCCACTTTGGAAAACAGTGTGGAGGTCCCCTAAAAAGTTAAAAATTGAGCTACCCTGTGATCCAGCAATTGCACTACTGGGGATTTACCCCAAAGATACAGATGTAGTGAAGAGAATGGCCATATGCACCCCAATGTTCATAGCAGCATTGTTCACAATAGCTAAATCGTGGAAGGAGCCGAGAGGCCCTTCAATGGATGACCGGATTAGGAAGAAGTGGTCCATATATACAATGGAATATTACTCAGCCATCAAAAAGAACGATTTCTCAACATTTGCTGCAACATGGATGGGACTGGAGGAGATAATGCTAAGCGAGAAATTTATATTTTAAAACATATGATTAATATGCTAAGGGCTTTAATGGAAACAGTAGACAATATACAAGAACAGATAATGAAGCAGGGAGACAAAAGTGCTAAGAAAGTATTTCAAAGAATGTTAGAGGTGAAAATAATGTAACATAAATGAAGAATGCTTTTGATGGGCTCATTAGTATACTAGACATTCTTGAGGAATTGGAACTTGAGGATATATCGATAGAAATACCTAAATTTAGAAGCAAAGAGGAAAAGGAAAGCAAATAACCCCAAGAATACCCAATAACTGTAGGACAACTACAAAACCATAACATACCTGTGATGGGAATACCAGAAGGAGAAGAAAGGAACAAGCAATATCTGAAGTAATACTGATTGAGAATTCTCCAAAATTAATGTTAGGCACCAAACTACACATCAGGAAGCTCAGAGAACACCAAGCAGAATAAATTACAAAAATGTAATATTTAAACTAAAAAAATCCAATATAAAGAATAAATCTTGAAATCAGTCAGGAGAAAAAAAATGTCTTACTGACATAGAATCAAAGTATATCCGACTTTTCTTCAGGAGCCATGCAGGCAAGAAGAGAGTAGAGTGAAATATTTAAAACACTGACAGAAAATAAACACAAACCTAGAAATATGTATACTGCCCAATCATCACTTAAAAGTGAAGGAGAAATAAAGACTTTCTCAGATTCAAATTAAAAAAAGGAAGAATGAGGGGCACCTGGGTGGCTTAGTTGGTTAAGCATCTGCCTCTGGCTCATGGCATGATCTCAGGGTCCTGAGATTGGGCCCTAGGTTGGGCTCCCTGCTTAGCGGGGAGTCTGCTTCTCCTTCTACCTCTGCCCCCCACCCCCATTCGTGCTCACACACAAACACACACACACACACACACTCTCTCTCTCTCTCTCCCTCTCTCTCTCTCCAATAAAAAAATAAATAAAATCTTTTTTTAAAAAGGACAGAATGAAAAAAAAAACTAAGGGGATATATAGCCAGGATCTCCACCTTGTAAGGAATGTTAAAAGAAGTTCTTTTAGACAGATGGAAGGTGAAATAAACCAGAAACTAAGGTCTGGATAAAGAAGAGACTCAGTAATAAGAAAACAACTTAAAAATGGACAAAACCTCTGACAGACACCTCCCTACAGAAGATATGTGTATAGAAAATTCAACATTGTGTGTCATTAGGGATTTGCAAATTAAAACAATTAAGGGGCCCAACATGGAATACTGACAACATCGAATGTTGATAAAGAGGTGGAGCAACAGGAACTCTCATTCACTGATGTTGGGAAATGCAGAATGGTATAAGCAGTTTGGAAGAGTTTGAGAGTACTCTTCCAGCAATTGTGCTCCTTGGTATTTACCCAAATAAATAAAAATCTTATGTCTGCACAAAACTCTGCACATGTTTATAGTAGCTTTATTAATAACTGCCAAAACTTGGAAGCAATCAAGATGTCCTTAGGTAAGTGAATGGATAAATACACTTTAGGATATCCGGACAGTGGAATAGTACTCAACACTGTAGAGAAGGAGCTGTCAATCCATGAAAAGATAAGGAGAGAACTTAAATGTATATTACTAAGTGAAGGAGGCCACTATGAAAAAACTACGTGCTATGTGAATCCAACTATATGCCATTCTGGGAAAGGCAAAACTATGGAGACAGCAAGAAAAAAAAATATCAGTGTTTTCCAGGGGTTGTGGTGAGGAAAGTGATGAATAGGTGAAGTACAGAGGATTTCTAGGGCAGTAATACTATTCTGTATGATACTACAATAGGGGATACATGTCATTATGTATTTGTTATAACCCATAGAATGTACAACACTAAGAGTGACTCCTCATGTAAATTACAGACTTTGGGTGCTAATGATGTGTCCACGTAGATTAATCAATTGTAACAAGTGTGCCACTCTGGCTGGGCTCTCTATAGTAGAAAAGGTTGTAAGTGTGTGGTATACAGGAACTCTTTGTACTTTGTCCTGAAATTTTTTTTTTGTGAACTTAAAACTTCTCTGAAAATAGTTTATTTTAAAAAATGAAAAAGGTGGAAATTTGATCTCTTCTAAACAGTTTTATATTTTAGAATGTCCACTTAATTTGCTCAGCATAATATTCTCTAGCTCCATCCATGTAACGAACTGGAATTTAAATAAAAACGTATAAAAAAATATGCCCACTTAATCTCAAGAAGGCAGAAAAGAGTAAGTGGGAAAGAGAGAAAAATGGAAAACAGACATCAAATGTTACATTTTAATTTAATTATGTCAATAACTATGATAAATATGAATGCTTTCAGCTCACCAGTTAAAAAACAAAGATTGTCAGAATGCATAAAACATAATCTGGTGGGGCGCCTGGGTGGCTCAGTCGTTAAGCGTCTGCCTTCGGCTCAGGGCATCATCCCAGGGTCCTGGGATCGAGCCCTGCATCTGGCTCCCTGCTCCGCTGGGAGCCTGCTTCTTCCTCTCCCACTCCCCCTGCTTGTGTTCCCTCTCTCGCTGGCTGTCTCTCTCTCTCTCTGTGTCAAATGAATAAATAAAATCTTTTTAAAAAAAATCATAATCTGAAATTCTGTGCAGTCTACAATAAACCTACTCTAAGTGTAAAGCCCTAGGTTGAAAGTAAAAGGATAAGAAAGAGACACAGGAACCCTAATCTAAAGAAAGCTGGAGTAGCTCTGTTAATTTTAAAGAAGACATAGGAACAAGGAAGAAAGTTTAGGATTAAGAAAGTATTACACAGTGATATGGAGGTCAACTATCTAAGAATACATAGAAATCCTAAGTGTGTATGAATGAAACAAAAGAATTTCATGATGCATGAAGCAAAAACTGATATACACAAAAAGAGAAAAAGAGAAATTCACTAATATCTTTGGAGATTTCAACATTCCTCTTTCAGTAATTAATAAAATAAGTTGGTAGAAAATTATAAGGATACGGACACCCTAAAGAGCACTACCAACTGACTGGGCTTAACAAATATTTATAAATCAGTCCACCCAACAACACAGACTATATGTTTTCCCAAATGTACATGAAACATGAATCAAGATAGATTGCATGGTGCACTGGGTGTTATACGCAACTAATGAAGCATCAAACTTTACATCAAAAACCAGGAATGTACTGTATGGTGACTAACATAATATAATAAAAAACATTTTAAAAAAAAGATAGATCATATTCTGGGCAAAGCCCAGACAAAGCCTTACATGTTTAAAACAATAGAAATCTTACAAAGTATGTTCTTAGACCAGAATGGGAATTAGCTATATAAAAGATATCAGGAAAATCTCAAGATACTGAAAATTAAAAAAAAAAAAAAAAGCATACTAATCCATTGGTCAAAGAAAGAACCATAAAATACAAGGAGCTCCCATAGGCATAATCTGGGATCATTTGAGAATGGAATAAGTAATACTATTAATGAAGTATAACCCACTGAATAGAATAGGAACCCATATACATCCATGCTACTAGAATGCCAACTAATAAACAGAAACGAAGGGCAGTGGGTGGGGGATGGGTTAAATAGGTGATGGGGATTAAGGAGGGCACTTGTGATGAGCACTGGGTGTTATATGTAAGTGATGAATCACCAAATTCTATTCCTGAAACTAATACTATACTATATGTTAACTGACTAGAATTTAAATAAAAATTTTGAAAGAAAGAAAGAAAGAAAGAAAGAAAGAAAGAAAGAAAGAAGAAAGAAGAATCACAAGAGAAATTTTAAAATATGTTAACTTCAATGAAAAATGTCAAAATTTTGGGATACAGATAAATTAGTTCTTAGTGGAAAAATTATAGCATTAGATGCACATATGCGTGTGCATATGTGGAAAGGAAAGATCTAAAACCAATAATGTAAGGTTCAATTTAAACTAGAGAAATAAAAGCAGGTTATACATAGAGCAAACAGAAATGAGAAACTAATAAAAGTTACAGCAGAAATGAGTGAAGTTGAAAACAGAAAGACAATTGAGAAAACAATTGATTCCAAAATCAAACAAAAACTGTACAAGAAAGCATATTCCTTTTTTTTTCTCTCTCTCTGCCAGCTCAACTTCAAGCACTTTACTTTTTTAAAAAATTTTATTTTATTATGTTATGTTAGTGGCCATACAGTACATCATTAGTTTTTGATGTAGTGTTCCATGATTCATTGTTTGAGTATAACACCCAATGCTCCATGCAATATGTGCCTGGCTAACCCATCCCCCCCCTCCTCTGAAACCCTCAGTTTGTTTCCCGGAGTCCATAGTCTCTCATGGTCCATCTCCCCTTCTGATTCCCACCCACCCTTCATTTTTCCTTCCCTTCTCCTGATTTCCTCCATGCTATTCCTTATGTTCCACATGTAAGTGAAACAATATGATAATCGTCTTTCTCTGCTTGACTTATTTCACTTAGTATAATCCCCTCCAGTTCCATCCATGTCGATGCAAATGGTGGGTATTCAACCTTTCTGATGGCTTGAGTATATATGAACCACAACTTCTTTATCCATTTCTCTGTTGAAGGGCATCTTGGCTCCTTCCACAGTTTGGCTATTGTGGACATTGCCGCTGTGACCATTGGGATGCATGTGGCCCTTCTTTTCACTACATCTGTATCTTTGAGGTAAATACCCAGTAGGGCAATTGCTGGGTCATAGGGTAGCTCTATTTTTAACTTTTTGAGGAACCTCCACACTGTTTTCCAAAGTGGCTGTAATAACTCCACATCCTCTCCAACATTTGTTTCTTGCCTTGTCAGTTTTGCCCACTCTCACCTCTATTTTTCAGCATAGTACTAGAAGTCCTAGCAACAGCAATAAGACAACAAAAAGAAATAAAAGGTATCCAAATTGGCAAGGAAGAAGTCAAATTCTCCCTCTTCACAGATGACATGATACTTTATGTGGAAAACACAAAAGACTCCACCCCAAAATTACTAGAACTCATATAGCAATTCAGGAATGGCCAGGATACAAAATCAATGCACAGAAATCAGTTGCTTTCCAATACACTAACAATGTAACTGTAGAAAGAGAAGTTAGGGAGTCAATTCCATTTAAATAGCTCCAAACACCACAAGAATCCTTGGACTAAACCTAACCAAAGAGGTAGAGGATCTATACTCTAGAAACTACAGAACACTTGTGAAAGAAACTGAAGAAGACACAAAAAGTTGGAAAAACATTCCATGCTCATGGATCGGAAGACTAAGCATTGTTAAAATGTCTATGCTCCCCAGAGCAATCTATACTTTCAACGCCTGTCGCAATCAAAATACCGATGGCATTTTCCAAAGTGCTGGAACAAACAATCCTAAAATTCGTGTGGAACCAGAAAAGACCTCGAGTCGCCAAGGAAATGTCTAAAAAGAAAAACAAAGCTGCGGGCATCACTTTGCCTCATTTCAAGCTATATTGCAAAGCTGTGATCAGCAGGACAGCATGGTACTGGCACAAAAACAGACACATAGATCAACGGAACAGAATAGAGAGCCCAGATATGGACCCTCAACTCCATGGTCAACTAATCTTCAACAAAGCAGGAAAGAATATCCAATGGAAAAAAGACAGTCTCTTCAATAAATGGTGCTGGGAAAATTGGACAGCTATATACAGAAGAATGAAACTCGACCATTCTCTTACACCATACACAAAGATAAACTCTAAATGGATGAAAGACCTCAATGTGTGACAGGAATCCATCAAAATCATAGAGTCGAATATAGGCAGTAACCTCTTCGACATCAGCTACAGCAACTTCTTTCATGACACATCTCCAAAGGCAAGGGAAACAAAAGCAAAAATGAACTTGTGGGACTTCATCAAGAAAAAAAAGCTTCTGCACAGCAAAGGAAACAGTCAACAAAACAAAGAGGCAACCCACAGAATGGGAGAAGATATTTGTAAATGACACTACGGATAAAGGGCTGGTATCCAAGATCTATAAAGAACTTGTCAAACTCAACACCCAAAAAACAAATAATCAAGTCAAAAACCAGGCAGAAGACACAAACAGACACTTCTCTAAAGAAGACTTATGAATGGCTAACAGACACATGAAAAAATGTTCAACATCTTTAGCCATCATGGCAATTCAAATCAAAACCACATTGAGATACCACCTTACACCAGTTAGAATGGCAAGAAAGCATATTCCTAAATGCCCCTTGAATATAAAGGCAAAAATCCTTAATAAAATATTTGCAAAAAAAAATCCCCAACAATATTTTAAAAGGTAATATAGCATGATGAAGTTTGTTTATTCACGAAAACATGAGGGTGCTTTAACATTTCAAATATAATCCATGTACATTACCTTATTAAATTGCTACAGAACAAAAACCATATCATAACAATATAAGCAGAAAACACACTCAACAAAGTACAACCTCCATTCATGATAGAAAGTCTCAGCAACCAGGAAAAGAAAGGTGCTTTCTTGACTGAATGAAGGGTTTCTATGAAAAAAACTAAAGCTGAGAGAACATTCTTAATAGTGAGAATCCAAATTCTTCTCTTGTAATTTCAGCATGATAATCGATGTCCTCTCTCACCACTTCTATTCAACATTGTACTGGAAGTCGTAGGTAGTGCAGCAAAACAAGAAAGAAAGAAAGAAAGAAAGAAAGAAAGAAAGAAAGAAAGAAAGAAAGAAAGAAAGAAAGAAAGAAAGAAAGAAAGAAAGAAAGAAAGAAAGAAAGAAAGAAAGAAAGAAAGAAAGAAAGAAAGAAAGAAAGAAAGAAAGAAAGAAAGAAAGAAAGAAAAAACTTTGGATGTGTTGTGGGATCCCAGACCAGGTGGACAGTGGATGGAATGGAGGCAACCTTGGAGCAGCACTTGGAGGACACAATGAAGAATCCTTCCACTGTTGGAATCTTGCACACAGATTCACAAGGACTTAATTTGGGCTGCTGTGAGACCCTGTCAGATGAGCATGCTGGAGTCCACTGTTCTAGACTACCAAGCAGCAAGCTAACCTCAGATCCCACTGATACTCCTGTGGTGTGTCTAGAATCAGATATTGGGAGCACTATGATCCAGAAACATGACAGCATCACAGTGGCAGTGTGAAAAATGACCTCTTAACATGTCATATCAGTTCTCCAGCAGCCTGTCATAGGGGTTGCCTCCTACCTATGCTAATTATCTTGTAGAACTATTCAAGTTCCAGTAGGTAGGCCATTCATTTGGCGTGCATTGGGCACTTTTCTATTAATTTTGGAATAAGCTTCTTTTTGACACTCAATAGACCGAGTTATCAAGATATTAGTAAGAAAGGATCGTGTTTTGAAGTAGCAAGTCCAAGTCACTTTGTATATATAATTTTCATATGTTCAATAAATCTGGTTGGAGGGAAAGAAAGACAAACATTGGGAAGGAAGAAATAAAATGTATGTGCTTACAGAAGACATGATTGTGAGTGTAGAAAATCCCAAAGACTTTACTAAAAAAAAAAATCCTGGAATTAATGAATGAGTTTAGCAAGGTCACAGGACAAAGGTCAATATATAAAAGTCATCTTGATTCCTACATATTTGCAGTGAAAAAGTTGTATCTGTTGCTAGTGGGAATATAAAGTGATATAGCCACTTGGAAAACGGTTTGTCAGTTTCTCAAAAAACTAAACATGCAACTACTCTGTGATCCAGTAATCACATTCTTGGGCTTCCATGTCAGAAAAATGAAAGCTTATATTCACACGAATCCTATACACAAATGTTCATAGCAGTTTTATTTGTAATAGCCCAAAACTGGCAAAAACCCAAATGTCTTTCGATGGAGTGAATGAATAAACAATCTGTGGTACTTCCACACCCAGAATATTATTCAGCAATAAAAAGAAACAAAGTATTGATACATGAAATAAACTGGATGAACATCCAGAGAACTATGCCTAGTGAAAAAATCCAATTCTGGAGGTTACATGCTGTAAGATTCCATTTACATATTCTTGAAATGACAAAATTATATAAATGAAAAGTAGATTGGTGGTTGTCTGGAATTATGGAAGCTGGGTGGGAGGAAGTAGCAGGAGGAAAGTAGGTGTGCCAATAAAAGGGCAACATAAGGAATCCTTGCGGTGACAGAAATATTCTATATCTTGTCTGTATCAATGTCAATATCCTGCAATATTGTACTACAGCTTTTCAAAATGTTACCATTACAGGAAACTGGAAAAAATGTAATTTAGATCTCTCTGTATTGTTTCTTATAGCTCCATGATAATCTACAATTTTCTCAAAATAAAAAGTTTAATTAAAAAAAAGAAAGAAAAAGTTGTATCTGAAATTTTTAAAAACCCCACATGTATAGTTTCAAAATTTGTATTTGAAAATTTTTAAAAGCCCACATTTGCAAAAACTTCAAGAAGTGAATTAACTTGATTCATAAACTCTAGAGATCTGATATACAACATTGTTACCAGTACTATCTTGTATACTTAAAAATGTGTTAAAATGGTACAATTCATGTTAAGGGTTCTTACCAGAATAAAAAAGTCAAAAACAAAAACAAGGGTCAAAAGAAACTTTCACAGGTGATGGATGGACAAGTTCATTATCATGATTTTGTTGGAAGTTTCCTATGTGAACCTATGTTGAAAATTTCCAAATTGTGCATTTTTAGTGTGTGCAGGTTACTGTATGTCAAATATATCACAGTAAATTTGTTAATTTTTTCTTATTATTTGTTCCAGTTAATATTAGTGTAATATTAGTTTCAGATGTACAATTTAGTGATTCAGCACTTCCATAAACACCCGGTGCTCAGCACAATAAGTGCACTCCTTAATGGTGATCACCTACTTGATCTAGCTTACAACCACCTCCCCTCTGAGAACTATAGAGAACAAACTGATGGTTAAGAGTCTGTTTCGTGGTTTGCCTCTCTTTTTTCCCCTATGCTCCTTTGCTTTGTTTCTTAAATCCCACATGAGTGAAATCATGTGCTATACACCATACACAAAAATAAATTCAAAATGGATTAAAGACATGTGAGACACGAAACTATTAAAATCCTAGAGGAGAAACCAGCTGTAACCTCTTTGACATCACCTGTAGCAAGTTCTTTTAAGATAGGTCTCCTCAGGCAAGAAAACAAAAGGAAAAAAATGAACTATTGGGACTTCGTCAAAAAAAAAAGCTTCTGTACAGTGAAGGAAACAAGCGACAAAACCAAAAGGCAACCAGTGGAATGGGGGGAGATATTTGCAAATGACATATGTGATAAAGGATTAGTACTCAAAATATATAAAGAACTTATAAAAACATTCAAAAAAATGAGTAATTCAATTAAAAAATTGGGAAGACCTGAATAGACGTTTTTCCAAAGAAGACATCCAGATAGCTAACAGACACATGAAAAGATGCTCAACATCACTCATCATCAGGGAAATACAAATCAAAACAATAACAAGATATCACCTCACACCTGTCAGAATGGCTAAAATCAAAAACACAAGAAACAATAGGTGTTGGCGAGGATGTGGGGAAAGAGGAACCCTCTTGCAAGGTTGGTGTTAATGCAAACTGGTGCAGCCACTCTGGAAAACATTATGGAGTTGCCTCAAAAAGTTAAAAATAGAACTACCTTACAATCCAGCAATTGTACTACTAGGTATTTACCCAAAGGATACAAAAATACAGATTTGAAAGGATACAGACTTCCTGATGTTTATAGCGGCATTATCAACAATAGGCGAATTATGGAAACAGCCCAAATGTCCATCAACTAATGAATAGGATAAAGAAGAAGTGGTACACACACACACACACACACACACACACACACACACACACACACTGGAATATTGCTCAGCCATAAAAAAAAGAATGAAATCTTACCATTTGCAATGATATGGATAGAGACAGAGAGTATTATACTAAGTGAAATAAGTCAGTCAGATAAAGACAAATTGTTAACTTTTAAGAAAGTAAATTAACTAGGTATAAACTTCACAAAATATGTGCGGATCAGGACAGTGGAAGGTATAATGCAATGATGAAAGGAATAAGATCCAAATTAATGGAGAAATAAACCATGTGCATAGAATGACAATTATCTCAATTTGATCTATAAATTCAGTGTAATCTCTAAGAAAATTATAGAAAATATTTTGTAGTTACAAACGAGCTGGCTCTAAAGTGTATTGTAGTACACCAAAGCAAATTGAATAGCCACAACAATCCTAAAACAACAACAACAACAAAATCACAATATTCACATTGTTGGATTTCAAAACTTACTAGAATCACCCAGAATCAAGACAATGTAGTATTGACAAAACGATAGATACATGGATCATTAGAGCCAGACAGAAGGTGGAGCAGAGACCTGCCCAGTCATGTCAGCTGATTTTTCACCAAATCGTAAAGACACTTTAATAGAGAAAGGACAACCTTCGATAAAACATCAAAAGCTCACTTCATGAAAGGAAAATTGTTAAATTTGACTTTATCTTTGATAAATAAATGAAAACTTTTGCTTTCTGGAAAGATAACATTATAAGAATATAAACCAAGCCATATTCCACGAGAAAATATATGTAGTCAAATAACTGATAAAAAATTTTATATTCAGAAGATATATACAAAAACATTTAAAACCTCAAAAATAAGAAAGCAAACTATTCAATTTTTATTTTTTAATAATATTTTTATTATATTATGTTAGTCACCATACAGTACATCCCTGGTTTTTGATGCAAAGTTCGGTGATTCATTAGTTGTGCACGACACCCAGTGCACCATGCAATACGTGCCCTCCTTACTACCCATCACCAGCCTATCCCATTCCCCCACCCCCTCCCCTCTGAAGCCCTCAGTTTGTTTCTCAGAGTCCATAGTCTCTCATGTTTCATTCCCCCTTCTGATTTTTAAAATGGGCAAAAGATACAGACATTTCACCAAGGCAGATATCTGGATGGCAAATAAGCATATGTAAATATTCTGAATCATTGGTCATCAGAGACACTGGAATTAAAACCATAATTACACACTACTATATACCTAGTACAATGGCTAAAATAAAATAAAACTGACAACACCAAATGCTGGTAAGGATGCCGAGCAACAGGAACTCTCATTTAGTGCTGGTGGGAATGAATAGCACCAGTTACTTTGGATGACAATTTGGCATTTCTCTCTTCCCCCCCCTTTCACTCTCTCCCTTTAATAAAGTTAAACATAGACTTACAATATAGCCAGTATTTCACTCACAGGTATTTTCCCAAAGGAACTTAAAACTTATGTTCACACAAAAACCAGTATGTGAATGTTTATAAAGTTTTGCTCATATTCAAAACACCTGTAAGGAAACAAAATGTCCTTCAGCAGGTAAATGGATTAACAGTATGTGGTTCATCCATAAAAGAAAATGCTATTCCGTGATAACAAGGAATGAGTTACTCATGTACATAACAACCTGGATGAATGTTAAATGCATTTTGCTGAGTGAAAGGAGCCAGAACCAAAGGGATACATATTTTATGATGCCACTAGGGGAAATCCTCAAAAAAAAAAAACAAAAAACCTTAATTATAGGAATGAAAAACAGAATATTGGTGTCTCAGGGTTATAGGAATGGGGGGACTGGTTGACAGCAAGGGGTAATGGAACCGTTCTGCTCTTTTGGTTAGGACTGAGTGACGGATTCATGCTTCTCTGCATTTCTCCAAAGCCATAGAATTCCACATCACCAAGAGTCATCTCTAATATATGCAAATTAACAAAGCCAAATAGGATATCCAAGGAACCTAGGATGGAATGCCAACTGCCACAATTATCTCATTGTATTACAAATGAATGGCATGACTTCTTTGAGGGAGTGGAGGAAAATCGATCTAAGTAAATTTGGAAAACAGTATTTTGATTGGAAATTCTAAAGTGAAGACAAAAAATAATTATGCATAAACACTAGGCTCTAGTTTGTAAATCTGTTTCTCACAGGGATGTATATTAACATTTCTGAAGGAACTTATATCTGTGTCAGGATTGAACATACAAGTAAACAAAAGGTAGATAATAAAAGCCTGGTTTTTCATGTCAGGGAAGGAAGTGACAAATAAGGGATGGTGGAAGGCTGGAATAACCACTGTGGTTCTCAGTAAGACTCTGCAATATACTATTATTTCATGTTTAGTTTAACACATATACAGATGGTCAAAGAAATTGTTATATTATGCATACATCTAGATATAAATGGATTCATATATAGACATATATTTCCTAGTTCTATTTGCTAAGAGGGTTGAAGCAGTAACATACTGATAACAACAAACACATATGACCCTGATCTTGGTTGGGTTAAATATCATTCTCCAATAAACATGACCAGAGCAACTTGGAGAAATGGCTGATTCTAGGGCTTGAGGAAGGAAAATACATAAGGAACTGTCAACCCTTCACAGTACCAGCAGGTAAGGCATGGCCCAAAGAAAAAACAAAAGTGGAAGCATGCCAAAAACATAAAGGAGCCAACAACCTGAACATAAGGAATAGCAGGGAGATCGGTAGGAGAAGGAGGGGAAGAATGAAGAGGGGGGGTAAACAGAAGGGGGAATGAACCATGACAGACAGTGGACTCTGGGAAACAAACTGAGGGCTTCAGAGGGGAGGGGGGTGGGGGATTGGAATAGGCCAGTGATGGGTATTAAGGAGGGCACATATTGCATGGTGCACTGGGTGTTATACACAAATAATGAATCATGGAACACTACATCAGAAACTAAGAATATACTGTATGGTGACTAACATAACATAATAAAAAATTATTATTAACAAAAAAAGTCCTCCGTGGCCAAGGCTGGAATAATTTTAGCAAGAAAATAAATAATCTAATATAGGATTATAATCCAAAGTATGAAATAAATACACGTGAGTTCATATTGATATAAATTAAATCACTGAATACATGCATATATGCAAATATATATGAGAGAAGAGATCAAGTCTTCCTTCTAGAGTATTTCAATAATACACGTACACACTACACTCCTTACCAGGAGATCGAACTTAATTCCCACCATCATTACTCCATATACCTTTGAGATGGGGATAGACAGTGATTTACTTACAAAGAATAGAGTAGAGAAAGAGAAAAACTACTTTTACAGTACATAAAAAATACCTTCACCAAGTAATGAAAGTGAACTCATCAATGATAAATCCTGTTATGGTCGTATAAGGCCTCACGTAGAGCCTTATATGATGACATGAAAAGGATACTTCAGATCTGTAGTATTCTTTCCCCAAACCCATAACCACAGTCTAATCATGAAATAAAAGAATCAGTCAAACCCCAGTTTGAAGACATTCTTACAGCACACCTGGCCATTGCACCTCAAGATTGCCAGGATCATGAAAAACAAGGAAAGACAGACAATGTCACAGATCAGAGGACACTGGGGACACCTAACATTTCGATTCAGTATGACACTCTGGATTGGATCCTAAAATAAATAGAGCATATGAGTGGAAAAATTGATGAAAGCCAAGTCAAGTCTGAGTCTAATTGACAGTAATGTGCCAGTGTCAATTTTTTAGTTTTTGACATGTACACCATGGTAACATAAGATGTTATTAAGGGAGACACCTGAGTGAGGGGTTGTTATGGGTTGAAGTGTGTCCTCGAAAGAAGATATGTTGAAATCTTATCCCCAGGACCTCATAATGTGATCTTGTTTGGAAATAGGGTCTTTGCAGAGAAAATCAAATTAAGAAGAGGTCATTAGGGTAACTCCTCATCCCACATTATACTAGCCCTACAAAAAGGGAAAAGTTGACACAGAGACAGGCATGCACAGAGGGAGGTCCGCTATGTGAAGACCAAGGATTGGAGGGAAGGATCTATGTACCGAGGAACGTCAAAGATTGCCAGCAAACAGCAGAAGCTAGGAGGATGTAGTCAATAATTGTTCCCTGTAGGTTTCAGAAGAAGTGTGGTCCTGTCAATGCTTTGAATTTGGTTGCTCCAAGAGTATAAGACAATACATTTCTTTTGTTCTAAGCCCCTCAGTTGGTGATACTTTGCTATGGCAGCTCTAGAAAAGCAAATGCAAGGGTATAAAGGAACTCTCTGAAGTATTCATGCAATTGTTTTCAAGTCCAAAATAACAAGTTTATATGAAAGAAACAACAACAAAAACCCCCATCATGTTTCTATATACTGGCAATGTATTACATGAAAACCAAAGTAAAGATACCATTTGCAAAATGTTAAAGAAAGAAAGAAAGAAAGAAAGAAAGAAAGAAAGAAAGAAAGAAAGAAAGAAAGAAGAAAGAAAGAAAGAAAGAAAGAAAGAAAGAAAGGGAGAGAGAGAAAGAAAGAAAGAAAAAAGAAAAGAAAGAAAAAGAAAAAGAGAGAAGAGAAAGAAAAGGAAAAGAGAAAGTAAATGAAAAATATAAGGAAATTTATCAAAACGTGTACAAAATCTGTATGCTGTAATCTATAAAGTCCTGAAAATCAAAAAGACCAAATAAGTGGAGAGAGACATCATTTTTATGGTTTGGAAGACAACATAGGAAACATGACAATTCCTTCCACTTTGATTGATAGATATAATGCAATTCCTACAGAAATCTCAGGAGGAATGTTTGTAGATTTAGACAAGCTAATATTAAAATTTATGTGTAAAGGCAAAGAAACTAGGAGAATCAACAATTTTTGAAAATGAAGAATAAAGTTAGAATCATACTTCCTAATTTTATTTTTTCCCATACTTTCTAATTTTAAAACTGACTATAAAGCTATGGTAATCAAGGCAGTGTAGTGTTGGTAAAGAGACACATACATAGATCAATTGGCACAGAATAGAGCCCATAAATTGACTTACGTAGGTATGGATAGTTGATTTTTGAAGAAAGGTGTAAAATCGATTAAAGGGAGAGAGGTTTTTGCAACAATTGAGCATGCAAATGCAAGAAAAACTTAACCTCCAGGACCGGACTGTTTTCCTGGGGAATTCTACCAAACATTCAAAGAAGAAATAATACCTATTCTCCTAAAGCTATTTCAAAAAATAGAAACGGAAGGAGAGCTACCAAACTCATTCTATTAGGCCAACATTACCTTGATCCCCAAACCAGGCAAAGACCCCAGCTTTGGGGGAGAGAGAATTACTCTCTCTAGATTACAGGAGAATTACAGACCAATTTCCCTAATGAATATGGACGCCAAAATCCTCAACAAGATCCTGGCTAATAGAACCCAACAGTACATTGAAAGGATTATCCATCATGTCCAAGTGGGATTCATCTCTGGGATGCAAGCGTGGTTCAACATTCACAAATTGAGCAGTGTCATAGATTTTATCCAGAAGGAAAAAGCCAAAAATCACATGATTCTCTCAATAGATTCAGAAAAAGCATTTGACAAAATACAACACCCTTTCCTGATTAAAAGCCTTCATAGTGTAGGGATAGAGGGTACATTCCTCAATCTCATAAAATCCATCTATGAAAAGCCTACAGCAAATATCATTCTCAATGGGGAAAAGCTGGAAGCCTTTCCCTTAAGATCAGGAACACGACAAGGACGCCCACTCTCGCCACTATTATTCAACATAGTACTAGAAGTCCTTGCAACAGCAATCAGACAAGAAAAAGGGATAAAATGTATCCACATCAGCAAAGAAGAAGTCAAGATGTCTCTCTTCACAGATGACATGATACTCTATATGGAAAACCCAAAAGAAGCCACTCCCAAACTACTAGAAGCTATAGAGCAATTCAGTAATGTGGCGGGATACAAAATCAATGCTCAGAAATCAGTTGCATTTCTATACACGAATAATGAGACTGAAGAAAGAGAAATTAGGGAATCCATCCCATTTACAATAGCACCGAAAACCATACGTTACCTTGGAATTAACTTTACCGGAGACGTAAAGGATCTATTTTCTAGACACTATAAATCACTCTTGAAAGACATTGAGGAAGACACAAAAAGATGGAAAAATATTCCATGCTCATGGATGGGAAGAATTGAGACAGTTAAAATGTCCATGCTACCCAGAGCAATCTACACTTTCAATGCTATCCCGATCAAAATACCGAGGACATTTTTCAAAGAACTGGAACAAATAGTCTTTAAATTTATATGGAACCAGAAAAGGCCCCAAATCGCCAAGGAATTGTTGAAAAGGAAAAACAAAGCTGGGGGCATCACGATGCCGGATTTCAAGCTGTACTACAAAGCTGTGATCACAAAGACAGCATGGTCCTGGCACAAAAACAGACACATAGACCAATGGAACAGAATAGAGAGCCCAGAAAGGGACCCTCGGCTCTGGGCAACTAATCTTTGATAAAGCAGGAAAAAACATCCGGTGGAAAAAAGACAGTCTCTTCAATAAATGGTGCTGGGAACATTGGACAGCTGCATGCAAAAGAATGAAGCTTGACCACTCTCTCACACCATACACAAAGATAAACTCCAAATGGATGAAAGACCTCCATGTGAGACAGGAATCCATCAAAATCCTAGAGGAGAACATAGGCAACAACCTCTACAACATCGGCCACAGCAACCTTTTTCATGACACATCTCCAAAGGCAAGAGAAACAAAAGATAAAATGAACTTGTGGGACTTCATCAAGATAAAAAGCTTCTGCACAGCCAAGGAAACAGTCAAAGAAACTAAGAGGCAGCCCACGGAATGGGAGAAGATATTTGCAAATGACACTACAGATAAAAGACTGGTATCCAGGATCTACAAAGAACTTCTCAAACTCAATACGCGAGAAACAAATAAACAAATCATAAAATGGGCAGAAGATATGAACAGACACTTTTCCAATGATGACATGCAAATGGCTAACAGACACATGAAAAAATGTTCAAAATCATTAGCCACCAGGGAAATTCAAATCAAAACCACACTGAGATACCACCTTACGCCAGTTAGAATGGCAAAAAATGACAAGGCAAGAAACAACACTTGCTGGAGAGGATGTGGAGAAAGGGGATCCCTCCTACAGTGTTGGTGGGAATGCAAGTTGGTACAGCCACTCTGGAAAACAGTCTGGAGGTCCCTTAAAAAGTTAAAAATTGAGCTACCCTATGACCCAGCCATTGCACTCCTGGGTATTTACCCCAAAGTTACAGACGTAGCGAAGTGAAGGGCCATATGCACCCCAATGTGCATAGCAGCAATGTCCACAATAGCTAAATCATGGAAGGAGCTGAGATGCCCTTCAACAGATGACTGGATTAAGAAGTTGTGGTCCATATATACAATGGAATATTACTCAGCTATAAGAAAAATGAGCTCTCAACATTTGCTGCAACATGGACGGCACTGGAGGAGATAATGCTAAGTGATATAAGTCAAGCAGAGAAAGACAATTATCATATGGTTTCTCTCATCTATGGAACATAAGAACTAGGAAGATTGGTAAGGGAAGAAAGCGATAAAGAAGGGGGTGTAATTAGAAGGGGGAATGAAGCATGAGAGACTATGGACTCTGAGAAACAAACTGAGGGCTTCAGAGGGGAAGGGGGTGGGGGAATGGGATAGGCTGGTGATGGGTAGTAAGGAGGGCATGTATTGCATGGTGCACTGCGTGTTCTACGCAACTAATGAATCATCGAACTTTACATCAGAAATCAGGGATGTACTTTATGGTGACTAACATAATATAATAAAAAAACATTTAAAAAAACTTACCCTCCAACTAAGCTTCACTCCTTATGCAAAAATTAATTCAAGATCACTCATAGATATAAATGCAAAATGTAAAATTACTTTAAAAACTTTTAGAAGATATAGATTAAAAATCCTTGTGTCTCTGGTTTATGCAAAGATTTCTTTTTTTTTCTTTTTTTTTAATTAATTTATTTTTTTTAATGATTTTTTATTATATTATGTTAGTCACCATACAGTACATCCCCGGTTTCCGATGTAAGGCTCGATGATTCATTAGTTGTGTATAACACCCAGTGCACCATGCAATACGTGCCCTCCTTACTACCCATCACCGGTCTATCCCATTCCCCCACCCCCCTCCCCTCTGAAGTCCTCAGTTTGTTTCTCATAGTCCATAGTCTCTCATGTTTCATTCCCCCTTCTGATTACCCCCCCTTTCTTTATCCCTTTCTTCCCCTACCGATCATCCTAGTTCTTATGTTCCATAGATGAGGAAATCATATGATAATTGTCTTTCTCTGCTTGACTTATTTCACTTAGCATTATCTCCTCCAGTGCCGTCCATGTTGTAGCAAATGTTGAGAACTCGTTCTTTCGGATAGCTGAGTAATATTCCATTGTATATATGGACCACAACTTCTTAATCCAGTCATCTGTTGAAGGGCATCTCGGCTCCTTCCATGATTTAGCTATTGTGGACATTGCTGCTATGAACATTGGGGTGCATATGGCCCTTCTCTTCACTACGTCTGTATCTTTGGGGTAAATACCCAGTAGTGCAATGGCTGGATCATAGGGTAGCTCAATTTTTAACTTTTTAAGGGACCTCCACACTGTTTTCCAGAGTGGCTGTACCAACTTGCATTCCCACCAACAATGTAGGAGGGATCCCCTTTCTCCACATCCTCTCTAACAATTGTTGTTTCTTGCCTTGTCTATTTTTGCCATTCTAACTGGCGTAAGGTGGTATCTCAGTGTGGTTTTGATTTGAATTTCCTTGATGGCTAATGATTTTGAACATTTTTTCATGTGTCTGTTAGCCATTTGTATGTCTTCATTGGAAAAGTGTTCATATATTCTGCCCATTTTTTGATTTGTTTATTTGTTTCTCGTGTATTGAGTTTGAGAAGTTCTTTGTAGATCTTGGATACCAGTCCTTTATCTGTAGTGTCATTTGCAAATACATTCTCCCATTCCGTGGGCTGCCTCTTAGTTTTTCTGACTGTTTCCTTGGATGTGCAGAAGCTTTTAATCTTGATGAAGTCCCATAAGTTCATTTTATCTTTTGTTTCTCTTGCCTTTGGGGATGTGTCATGAAAAAGGTTGCCTTGGCCGATGTCGTAGAGGTTGTTGCCTATGTTCTCCTCTAGAATTTTGATGGATTCCTGTCTCACATCGAGGTCTTTCATCCATTTGGAGTTTATTTTTGTGTATGGTGTGAGAGAGTGGTCAAGTTTCATTCTCTTGCATGTAGCTGTCCAATTTTCCCAGCACCATTTATTGAAGAGACTGCCTTTTTCCCACCGGATGTTTTTTCCTGCTTTATCAAATATTAGTTGCCCAAAGAGCCGAGGGTCCATTTCTGGGCTCTCTATTCTGTTCCATTGGTCTATGTGTCTGTTTTTGTGCCAGTACCATGCTGTCTTTGTGATCACAGCTTTGTAGTACAGCTCGAAATCCGGCATTGTGATGCCCCCAGCTTTGTTTTTCCTTTTCAACAGTTCCTTGGAGATTCGGGGCCTTTTCTGGTTCCATACAAATTTAAGGACTGTTTGTTCCAGTTCTTTGAAAAATGTCCTTGGTATTTTGATCGGGATAGCATTGAAAGTGTAGATTGCTCTGGGTAGCATGGACATTTTAACTATGTTAATTCTTCCGATCCATGAGCATGGAATATCTTTCCATCTTTTTATGTCTTCCTCAATGTCTTTCAGGAGTGATTTATAGGGGCGACTGGGTGGCACAGCGGTTAAGCGTCTGCCTTCGGCTCAGGGCGTGATCCCGGCGTTATGGGATCGAGCCCCACATCAGGCTCTTCTGCTATGGGCCTGCTTCTTCCTCTCCCACTTCCCCTGCTTGTGTTCCCTCTCTCGCTGGCTGTCTCTATCTCTGTCAAATAAATAAATAAAATCTTTAAAAAAAAAAAAAAGGAGTGATTTATAGTTTCTAGAATATAAGTCCTTTACGTCTCTGGTTAGTTAATTCCAAGGTAACGTATGTTTTTTGGTGCTATTGTAAATGGGATGGATTCCCTAATTTCTCTTTCTTCGGTCTCGTTATTCGTGTATAGAAATGCAACTGATTTCTGAGCATTTATTTTGTATCCTGCCACGTTACTGAATTGCTCTATAACTTCTAATAGTTTGGGAGTGGCTTCTTTTGGGTTTTCCATATAGAGTATCATGTCATCTATGCAAAGATTTCTTAGCTACAACACCAAAATCATGGTCCAATAAAAATAAATATTAATAAATTGGACATCATCAAAATGAAAGACAACTGCTCTTTAAAAGATACTATTTAGACTGTGAAAAGACAGCCACCAGATAAAAAGAAGATGTTTGTAAATCATATACCTGATAAAGGATCTCTGTCCAAAACCTGTTAAAAATTTTCAAACACAAATGAACAGGCAACAAACCAACTAAAAATGTAGGCAAAACTTCAACAGACACTTCACCCCCAGAAAATATACAACAGGCCGGTAAGCATAAGAAAAGATGCTAAACATCATTAGTTATTAAGGAAACACAAATTAAAACCACAATGAGATCCAACTACACACCCAATAGAATAGCTAACATTAAAATCAAACCAAAACAACAAAACAGACCACGCCAGGCCCTGGTAACGATATGGAGGAACAATGGCACTACTGGAATCTGGACCTTACCAGGAAGTGTGGCCTGAAGAGAGAGAAGCCTCAGCCCCACCTTCAGACAGTGCTTGTTCTATTCTCATGGTCCCTGTGTTGCCCATCCTCTGAAGGGACAGTCAGGCTAGTTCCTGTGACCTCCCACTCTCCTGCGTCGTGAATGTTTCTGATGCTGGCTCAGAGGCATATCATCTATTTGCTAAAATCTAGTGTTTATATTAACACTCTGCACTCAAGGGGGAGGCCCTGTCCTTGCCACAGTCCTCTGACTGTCCCTATATGCACCTATATTCAGTAGAACCACGAGGTCTGATAGAATCATTCCGAAGTCCTTCTCCTTCTTCAGTCCAGATCCCAGTACAAAGGTCTAGAGTGTCTCTACCCACATTCCAGGGCTCTGTTCTTCCTCTTCATGTTCACCACATGAGACAAGATGATCATCTAAATATCACAGAATGAGAAAGGGGGGCTGCTGTTCTTACCTGTCTTAATCCCATAAACATGCGAGGAGATCATGTCTAATAGGACAGGAGGTATTTGGGTTATGGAAACAGGAAGAGAGGAAGAGAAAAGTAATGTCCAGGTAAAGAAGTAGAAAGGAGAGTGGGACAAGAGAAGCACCAGGACTACAGAGGAACTTGGGGAAAGCGGTACAAAAAGAGAAATGTAGTTCGAGCCCAAAAAGCTTCCAGTGGTGCTGTGGGCAGATATAGAGAGGGCACAAAGTAAATTGCCCTTACTTTAACTGAATGCACCCATGAATCCAAGAGGAAGATAATCCTTGGAGAACAGCAGCCAAGTTGTAGGGAATATGGGATGCTGATAGAGGAGGTGACAGGCAACATTTCCTGTATGTTTCAAAGCTACTCTCAGGTGGTATAAAATTCCATTTCATGGAATTGACACAAAGCTGCTGTTCATTAAGACCCAAAGGGGACAACACAGCTGAGAGTAATATGGCGTCACAGTTAAGAGTGTGGTTTCTGAAGCCAAACTACTGGGTGAGAGCCCCAGCCCCACTGCTTACCAGCCCAGACACCTTGAGACACCTGTTTCTCATTTGCAAACAAAGTGTCTGTCTCTCAGGGGGAGACTGGACCAGGGCCTTGAACAACTGTCCACCATTACTCTTGTTAAGTATATAAACAGAATGACAATAAAGGAGAGAGGGAGCACGCTCGAGAGAAGGGCAAAAAGAGAGGGATGAAAGGAAAAGTAGAGAGACAAGTAGCAAGTGGTAAAAACCCAGCAACAGACTGAGAGAAAACCTACATTTGAGTCAGAAATAGGTAAAAGAGCCACAAAAAACCCTAAAAGGTTTTTAAAACTTTAAAATTGGTAAGGGAAAAATGATGTTGGGACATCGACACATTGGATATAATCCAGGGTGGAGATTGCATCTGTTTCTCGCACTCAGGGTTTCAAGACCCCACCCCCACCCTCATGGTCATGCCCCACAGTAGTAACAGATCTCAACTATCACTTCTTGCAGCTCCCCGACCTGGCTAAAAGTCACAGCAGAGAATGGCCAAAGTTCTCAACTAAGGAGCTCAAATCTAACAGTTGGCCTTTAGACAGTCTGACCTTCTTTCATTTAGCTCTCAATTTGTATGATGCTACCTTTGGGCTCCCACAACCCCCAGAATGGATCTATAGATTGCTCCCTCATGATATCGAGCCTTTCCATAGCTATTAATCAGAGTTTCTCAGAGCCACAGAGGGTCTCAGCTGCCTTTAGACATAGGTAAGATCAGGAAACCCCTGTAGGTTCATTGTGGAGCCACAAAGGGATGGGAGAATTGATAGAGTGTATGAGGACTCTAGGCATGGTAAAGCATGAGAATTGAGTTCATGAGTTCTGGGAACTTATTTCTCACCAAGCACCCAGCGAAGCTCACATCCAGGACTCAACGTTCCTTTTGCTTAATGAAGCTGTAGCTTGTCAGGTGTCCTTGAATAGAGTTCCCTAGATTAGGGAGGTTTGGATGTAGATTAGTCCCCATTCTAGCTTTGAGAGCAAGCACCTAACTGGCACAGAGAACAGAGCTCCTCATAGCTTTCCCCCATTCTTCATTCTCTGGGAGACATGGCCCCAGCAGCATGAATATAATATTCCTAAGTGGGACACTAATCACACACCCCCAAGCCCCATCCTAGTTCTCCTGAAAATAGGCATGTAAGCAGCCTCCTGGGGTCAGAGGTTCTAGGGAGGACACCCCTCTCCTCTGATCCTCAGAGGGAAGTAATAGCCAGGGGAGGAAAAGTGAAACAGGGAAGGAACAGAGACAAAAACAAATGGGATGAATTGCTTCCTTTATGCCAACTCATTTATACAAATCAAAGCCACAAAAGATAACAATCAAAATAACCATCTGTACTGTTCCTCTCGAATCCACTAAGTGAAACCTTTCTTTAATATTCACCTCCGCTTAGCCCAGCCCTTACTTCAGATCAGCTTCTCAAAGGGCAGAAAAGAATGAGAAAGAGTGATAAAAAGGAAGGAAGGAAGGAAGGAAGGAAGGAAGGAAGGAAGGAAGGAAGGAAGGAAGGAAGGGAGGAAGGATGGAAGGAAGGAAGGAATGGGAGGAAGGAAGGAATGGAAGGAAGGAAGGAAGGAAGGAAGGAAGGAAGGAAGGAAGGAAGGAAGGATGGAAGGAAGGAAGGAATGGAAGGAAGGAAGGAAGGAAGGAAGGAAGGTGAGACAGAGAGAGAGAAGGAGAAAGAAAGAGAGAAAGAAAGAACGAAAGAGAGAAAGAAAGAAAGAAAGAGGAAAAAGGAGAAAAGGAAGAAAGAGGAAAAGGAAGAAAGAGGAAAAGGAAGAAAGAGGAAAAGGAAGAAAGAGGAAAAGGAAGAAAGAGGAAAAGGAAGAAAGAGGAAAAGGAAGAAAGAGGAGGGGCGCCTGGGTGGCTCAGTTGTTAAGCGTCTGCTTTCAGCCCAGGGCCTGATCCCAGGGTCCCTGCTTCTTCCTCTCCCACTCCCCCTGCTTGTGTTCCCTCTCTTGCTGGCTCTCTCTCTCTCTCTCTCTCTCTCTCTCTCTCTCTCTGTCACATAAATAAATTAAGTTTTAAAAAAAGGAAGAAAGAGGAAAAGGAAGGAAGGAAGGCTCCTAGATCTCATTCAGGCTTGAAAAACATGACGTCTGTTTATTGCTACTTTTCTCCAGAGAGACAGAGAGAGAGAGAAAGGGAGAGAAAGAGAAAGAGAAAGAAAGAGAAAGAGAAAGAGAAAGAGAAAGAGAAAGAGAAAGAGAAAGAGGGAGAGAGAGAGAAGGGGAGAAGGGGAGAAGAGTAGAAAGGGAAAAAGAGAGAAAGAGAGAGAGAAAGATAAATCCTGGATCTCATTCAGCCTTGAAAACCATGACCTCTTTTTCTTGCTATTTTTCTCCAGACACAAGAGCGCCTCAAAAATTACAAAACCTTTGGGGTGCCTGGGTAACTCAGTTGGTTAAGCATCTGACTCTTGGTTTTGGCTCTGGTCATGATCTCCGATTCATGAGATCGAGCCCTGCACCCAGGGCAGAGTCTGCTCGAGATTCTCTCTCTCCCTCTCTCCTCTGCCTTCTCTCTCTCTAAAATAAATAAAATCTTTAAAAAATATTACAAAGCTCTCTGGAGGGATGGGAATATCTGCCTTTCTTCTCTCCCCTTCTCATGTGCACATGCATGCTCACACACACTCAGATTCAGACTTCTTCAAAAGGATACAGACATTGTTGTGATTAGGGATTAGTGAAATACATCTCAAATTATTTATTCTGTAGAAGTTTTGCTAATCCTGCATTTTCCCAAGAAGGATATCAAAAGTGCACCTGATTTCACAGCATGGAGATCTCTCTCTCTCACCGCCCCCCCCCCCAATCCCTCTCTCAGTACATATGAAAGCAACCTTAGCAGTCAGTTCCAATTTTTTGGCTAATTTTCTTAATATCATTTCCTTTCAATGAATTACAAAATTTTAAAAAATGTAACCAGAAGTATTAGCAAATATTAACAATATCACTGAGAAAAACTCTTTCTGTATTATGGGTTACAATGATTTAATGTAACTTCCTTCCATTATATAGCATTTTACAAACATACTGCAAGTAGCAAAATTGTGTGTGCACAGTTGTGTTAGGAGAGCAGAGGCAGACTGCTATCCCTACGGCATTTACAGACCTTTGCATGAAGAGCATGAAGCCTCTTTCAGTAACAGAAATGAAACTCAGAACCTGCCAAGGGGCTCTGGAGGCATGTCTCCAGGCGTAGAAGGGGGTTCTCCAGTTCCACTTCTTTGAAGGCTTTCTGGATAACCACTGTCACCATCGAGGTGATGATGGGTTAGTGTGTGTGTGTGTGTGTGTGTGTGTGTGCGTGCGTGCGTGTGTGTGTGTTCCACAGGCATATGCTGCTTGAAGCTGGTCCCACCTCCAAACGGGGGGCAGAGATGAGGCTGGCACTTTGATTAAAGCCTTCAGGAAAACTACAAGGAAAGAAAAGCAAATAGTAACCAGAAGCAGGGCAATCTTGTTTTAGACAACTTACTTTGCTCACCTTCCAGTTGGTACTTCTCCTCAGGGAACCTCCCTCGCCTGTTCCCGTCTGCCCCCACCATGCGGAACTGATTCTCTGTATCTCTACCTAGACTGTCTAGGTTCAGAGAGGGGAGGATTTGAGGGGGAGAAGACAAAAGAAGCTTCCCTTCCCAGCTGTGCTGTGTTTCCTTTCTGAGAAAGCATCCTTCTCAGAGATTAACCTTAAGACTGCATTAACTTAGGAGGTGCATCTGAATCACCTGCAGGGCTTGTTAGAACACAGACCACCAGGCCTCAATCACAGAGATTCTTGATTCAGCAGGGCCAGGGTGTGGCTGGAGAGTTTGCACATCTAACAAGTTCTAAGGTGCTGGTGCTGGTCCTGATGCCTGGACCATCCTCTGAGGACCTCTGACTTAGGCCACTGTTCATGAATGATGATGCTTTTAGGTTGTATGCTGGAAAGCACAAGGATGGAAGTTCAGGCTGCGGACTTGCTGCTGTGGCTTTTTGTGGTGTGTGGTGGGAGAAGGGAGTGGTGGGAAATGCAGGCGCTTCTGCCCCTGCAGCCCCAGTGCTTTGGGAAGGGGGCAGGATGGAACCTATGCAGCACCCTTGGCAAAGGCAATCTGCACGTTCTTAAAATATTAATATAAATTGACCAGAGAACCCAGAAATCCCACACCTAGGTGTGTACCCAAGAGAAATAAAAGCATGTCTGTACAAAGACCTGAACTCAAATATTCATAATAGCCTTAATTTTGACAGCTAAAAATGGGAGCCCTCAGATTTAAGAATAGCTCTTCATAATGTGATTTTGCTAAAAAAAAAAAAAAAAAAAAAAAAAAACTTTTAAAAATTATTTTGGCTAGATTTTTTTTATAGAAATGATTCTGCTGATAATATGTACATATTCACATTTGCATTATGTGAATAACATATGTTATGTTTTAATAAAACTACTTTTAATAAAGCTAGTAATACAAAGAAGAACCACCAGCCCTAGTAAAATATTTACCACCTGAAATCCATTCCTAGCTGCTAACAATTAAATATACTGAATAAATGTATAAGTTTTATGGAACATTAAATGATTTACCTTAAATCTCACCATTGCTCCAGTCACTTCCATTTTTGATTTTTTATGTCATTCTTTTTACCTATTAAGCAACTGACTCATTGGGAGCCTGGGTCATATTTCATTTTTCCACTATCATTCACTCTTCATCTTGCAAATATCATTACAAGGAAATATTCAGTTATGAAAGGTTTTCATGGTCAAATAATGCACTTGTTTCTGAAAATAATTGTAATAATGAGCAAAAGGGGAACGAGTACCCACATGATCCCAACAAAAAGTAATAGATCACATACACACTGCTAATGTGTGTCTTATTAATAACAGGTCTTATTCCCAAATATGTTGGGGATGAAAGAACATAAAGGGACAAATCAAGAGGTATAAATTAAAGGGAAAATAGAGGTCAAATTGCTATGACCAAAAATTAAACTAAATGTTATTTTGTAGATTTTCAGAGGCCAAAACAGGTAATTATTCACTTTTAGATAGGCAATTTGCCTTTTGGCTTTTACATTCATCATTTCACCAATTTGTTTGCTATTAACAAGGTATGAGTGAAGGGTAAAAATTCTAGAGTAACCCTCCCAATAAAGCAGGTGTAGTGATGGAAATATATTCTGGGGAAACAAACTGAGGGCTTCAGAGGGGAGGGAGGTGGGGGATTGGGATAGGCCAGTGATGGGTATTAAAGAGGGCACATATTGCACGGAGCACTGGGTGTTATATGCAAATAATGAATCATGGAACATTACATCAAAAACTAAGGATAAACTGTATGGTGACTAACATAACAAAATAAAAATTATTATAAAATAAGAAATATATTTTTGGAAACAAATGATGTAAGTTTAAGGGAATATAGATTTCAGTTGAGAGAAAGAATTTCCATGCAGCTGCCCTAATACACCATTCCTCAATTTTTAGCTGCAGGAGTTCCATATCCAGCTTATGGCAAATTTTCTTCTTAAGAGTTCCCTCTCATGAGCCATTCTGGCTGTATATTCCTGGAGTTACTGACAAATATGCTTGTCCTCCCTTTCAGGTCTCTCTGTATGATTCTATTCCTCACGGAGACATGGAGGCATCTTCTAATAACCGGCTCTGATTGCTTCTCTCCTTAAATTCATAACCCAGCCAAGACATTGGGTCACTCAGAATATAAACCCATTTTTATTTCTTCTATTGAATCTCACTGATTCTCTGCCTCATGACAGATCAATCTGTTACGCCTAGGGCTTAGCCTTGCCAATTCACAGAGGCCTCAGAACTTTCTCCCTCCCCCCTCCTTTTCTGTACCAGGATCGAAATTCTTTTAATCAACCAATTTCACCCACTTATTAAGTTCTTGATGAAGTGCACATTGAGAGCCTCCCTGACAAGTGAATTCCTGACTCTTCTCTTCCAGCTCACATGTTTGCAAAGTAACCCCGCTGGGTGCTCAAGAGGTGGGTTTTGGAGCTATATGGGCTGGACTGCAATCCATTATTTAGCCCTACTTCTGAGATCTGGGGCATCCTTCATTCTCATCCCCACTCCCTGCTCCTCCTTTCCTCTTCCCTTCCTTACTGTTCTACAGAGTACTACCAGACTCTAACACATCATATGTTCTACTTAATTAATGTCAGATATATCTCATTCCCTGAATGAGATTTTTGGTTTTATAGTAAAAGGATTTCATGTGTCTTGTTTGCAGCTCTGTTTCCATTAACTAGAGTACACAAAATATAGATACAAATAAATGTGACATAGCTAATCCCATCCCTCTCTATTCCTCATCTTATTTCTTTCATTTTACTTGTCACATCTAACACTATATCATCTATTTTTATTTATTTTTTATTTTTTTAATGATTTTTTATTATATTATGTTAGTCCCCATACAGTACATCCCCGGTTTCCGATGTAAGGCTCGATGATTCATTAGTTGTGTATAACACCCAGTGCACCATGCAATACGTGCCCTCCTTACTACCCATCACCGGTCTATCCCATTCCCCCACCCCCTCCCCTCTGAAGTCCTCAGTTTGTTTCTCATAGTCCATACTCTCTCATGTTTCATTCCCCCTTCTGATTACCCCCCCCTTTCTTTATCCCTTTCTTCCCCTACCGATCATCCTAGTTCTTATGTTCCATAGATGAGAGAAATCATATGATAATTGTCTTTCTCCGCTTGACTTATTTCACTTAGCATTATCTCCTCCAGTGCCGTCCATGTTGTAGCAAATGTTGAGAACTCGTTCTTTCGGATAGCTGAGTAATATTCCATTGTATATATGGACCACAACTTCTTAATCCAGTCATCTGTTGAAGGGCATCTCGGCTCCTTCCATGATTTAGCTATTGTGGACATTGCTGCTATGAACATTGGGGTGCATATGGCCCTTCTCTTCACTACGTCTGTATCTTTGGGGTAAATACCCAGTAGTGCAATGGCTGGATCATAGGGTAGCTCAATTTTTAACTTTTTAAGGGACCTCCACACTGTTTTCCAGAGTGGCTGTACCAACTTGCATTCCCACCAACAATGTAGGAGGGATCCCCTTTCTCCACGTCCTCTCCAACAATTGTTGTTTCTTGCCTTGTCTATTTTTGCCATTCTAACTGGCGTAAGGTGGTATCTCAGTGTGGTTTTGATTTGAATTTCCTTGATGGCTAATGATTTGGAACATTTTTTCATGTGTCTGTTAGCCATTTGTATGTCTTCATTGGAAAAGTGTCTGTTCATATCTTCTGCCCATTTTTTGATTTGTTTATTTGTTTCTCGTGTATTGAGTTTGAGAAGTTCTTTGTAGATCTTGGATACCAGTCCTTTATCTGTAGTGTCATTTGCAAATACATTCTCCCATTCCGTGGGCTGCCTCTTAGTTTTTCTGACTGTTTCCTTGGATGTGCAGAAGCTTTTAATCTTGATGAAGTCCCATAAGTTCATTTTATCTTTTGTTTCTCTTGCCTTTGGGGATGTGTCATGAAAAAGGTTGCCTTGGCCGATGTCGTAGAGGTTGTTGCCTATGTTCTCCTCTAGAATTTTGATGGATTCCTGTCTCACATCGAGGTCTTTCATCCATTTGGAGTTTATTTTTGTGTATGGTGTGAGAGAGTGGTCAAGTTTCATTCTCTTGCATGTAGCTGTCCAATTTTCCCAGCACCATTTATTGAAGAGACTGCCTTTTTCCCACCGGATGTTTTTTCCTGCTTTATCAAATATTAGTTGCCCAAAGAGCCGAGGGTCCATTTCTGGGCTCTCTATTCTGTTCCATTGGTCTATGTGTCTGTTTTTGTGCCAGTACCATGCTGTCTTTGTGATCACAGCTTTGTAGTACAGCTCGAAATCCGGCATTGTGATGCCCCCAGCTTTGTTTTTCCTTTTCAACAGTTCCTTGGAGATTCGGGGCCTTTTCTGGTTCCATACAAATTTAAGGACTGTTTGTTCCAGTTCTTTGAAAAATGTCCTTGGTATTTTGATCGGGATAGCATTGAAAGTGTAGATTGCTCTGGGTAGCATGGACATTTTAACTATGTTAATTCTTCCGATCCATGAGCATGGAATATCTTTCCATCTTTTTATGTCTTCCTCAATGTCTTTCAGGAGTGATTTATAGTTTCTAGAATATAAGTCCTTTACGTCTCTGGTTAGTTAATTCCAAGGTAACGTATGTTTTTTGGTGCTATTGTAAATGGGATGGATTCCCTAATTTCTCTTTCTTCGGTCTCGTTATTCGTGTATAGAAATGCAACTGATTTCTGAGCATTTATTTTGTATCCTGCCACGTTACTGAATTGCTCTATAACTTCTAATAGTTTGGGAGTGGCTTCTTTTGGGTTTTCCATATAGAGTATCATGTCATCTGCAAAGAGAGACATTTTGACTTCTTCTTTGCCGATTTGAATACCTTTGATCCCTTTTTGTCGTCTGATTGCTGTTGCAAGGACTTCTAGTACTATGTTGAATAATAGTGGTGAGAGTGGGCATCCTTGTCGAGTTCCTGATCTTAAGGGAAAGGCTTCCACCTCTTCCACATTGAGAATAATATTTGCAGTAGGCTTTTCATAGATGGCTTTTATGAGATTGAGAAATGTACCCTCTATTCCTACACTCTGAAGGGTTTTAATCAGGAAAGGATGCTGTATTTTGTCAAATGCTTTTTCGGCATCGATTGAGAGGATCATATGGTTCCTGAGTCTTTTCTTGTTGATATGATGTATCACGCTGATTGATTTGCGAATATTGAACCACGCTTGCATCCCAGGTATGAATCCCACTTGATCGTGATGGATAATCCTTTTAATGTACTGTTGGATTCTATTAGCAAGTATCTTGTTGAGGATTTTGGCGTCCATATTCATTAGGGAAATCAGTCTGTAATTCTCCTTTTTGAGGGGGTCTTTGCCTGGTTTGGGGATCAAGGTAATATTGGCCTCATAGAATGAGTTTGGTAGCTTTCCTTCTGTTTCTATTTTTTGAAATAGCTTTAGGAGAATAGGTATTATTTCTTCTTTGAATGTTTGGTAGAATTCCCCAGGAAAACCGTCCAGGCCTGGAGTTTTGTTATTTGGAAGGTTGTTTATCACTGACTCAATTTCTTCATAATTAATTGGCCTGTTTAAGGAATCAATTTCTTCCGGTTTCAATCTTGGTAGTTTATAGGTTTCCAGGAAGGATTCCATCTCTTCCAGATTGCTTAGTTTATTGGCATATAGCTGTTGATAAAAATTTCTAATAATCCTTCCAATTTCAATGGTGCTCGTCATGACCTCTCCTTTTTCATTCATAATTTTAATAATCTGGGTCCTTTCTCTTTTCTTTTGGATAAGTCTTGCCAGTGGTCTGTCAATTTTATTGATTCTCTCCAAGAACCAGCTTCTAGTCCTGTTGATCTGCTCTACTGTACTTCTGGTTTCTGCTTGATTGATTTCAGCTCTAATTTTGGTCAACTGCTTCCTCGTGCGTGGATTAGGCCTGTCCCTCTGTTGCTGTTCCAGCTTCTTGAGGTGAGAATATAAAAACTGCATTTTAGGTTTTTCTATTCTTTTGAGTGAGGCTTGGATGGCTATGTATTTCCCCCTTAGGACTGCCTTTGCAGTATCCCATAGGTTTTGGACTGTTGTATTTTCATTCTCATTGGTCTCCATAAATTGTTTAATTTGATTTTTGATTTCCTGGTTTATCGAGTCATTCCTGAGCAGGATGGTTCTTAGTCTCCAAGTGTTTGAGTTTCTTCCAAATTTTTCCTTGTGGTTGAGTTCCAATTTCAGAGCGTTGTGGTCTGAGAATATGCAGGGGATAATTTCAATCTTTTGGTATCGGTCGAGACCTGTTTTGTGTCCCAGAACATGGTCTATTCTTGAGAATGTTCCATGGGCATTAGAATAGAATGAGTATTCTTTTGTTCTGGGGTGTAGTGTTCTATATATATCTATGAGGTCCAACTCATCGAGTATGGCATTCAAAGCCTTTGATTCTTTGCTTAGTTTTTGCCAGGGTGTTCTGTCTATTTCTGATAGTGGAGTGTTGAGGTCCTCCACTATTAATGTATTTTTATTTATATGTCTCTTTATTCTGGTTAAGAGTTGGCTTGTGTATCTTGCTGCTCCCCTGTTGGGGGCATATATATTTATAATTGTCATATCCACTTGTTGAATACTTCCCTTAAGAATAATATAGTGCCCTTCTGCGTCTCTAACTATAGTCTGTAGTTTAAAATCCAATTTATCTGCTATGAGAATTGCTACCCCAGCTTTCTTTTGAGGTCCATTTGCGTGAAAGATGGTACTCCATCCCCTTACTCTCAGTCTGAATGCATCTTTGGGTTCGAAATGAGTCTCTTGTAGACAGCAAATGGATGGGTCATTTCTTTTTATCCAATCTGCAACCCTGTGGCGTTTTATGGGATGGTTCAAACCATTTACATTAAGACTGATTACTGAGAGATATGATTTTAAAAATGCCATGTTGCCAGTAAAGTCTTCTTTGTATTGGCTGTGACTTTCTGTTCTGTATCACTCTTGGGGCCTTTTTACTTTTATAGAACCCCCCATAATATCTCCTGTAGGGCTGGTTTCGTGGTTACAAAATTGGTTAGTGACTGGCGATTCTGAAATGTCTTTATTTCTCCGTCAATTCTGAATGACAGCCTTGCTGGATAAAGGATCCTTGGCTGCATGTTTTCCTCTGAAAGAGCTTTAAATATGCTCCCCCAACCCTTTCTCTCATTCCAGGTCTGTGTAGACAGGTCTGACGTAATTCTGATGCTTTTGCCTTGGTACGTGAGAAATTTCTTTGCCCTGGCCGCTTTCGATACTGTATCCTTGCATCTAATATTTGCGAATTGCACTATGACGTGACGTGGCGTAGGTTTGTCATGGTTGAGCTTGGGAGGGGTCCTCTCTGCCTCTTGGACACGAATGTTTGTTTCCCTCGCTAGATTAGGGAAGTTTTCAGCTACAATTTGTTCAAATATCTCTTCTAGACCTCTGTTTTTCTCCACCCCCTCGGGGATGCCGATGATTCTAACATTGGATCGTTTCATTGAGTCAGTAATCTCCCGTAACCTACATTCGTGGGCATGGATTTTTTTAAGACCATCTTCTATTTTCATTTTTTCCTCTATTAACCCATCCTCCAATTCACTAACCCGTTCCTCTGCTTCTGCGACCCTGGCCGTCAGAGCCTCTAGTTTTGCCTGAATTTGGCTCATAGAATTTTTAATTTCTGTCAGATTCGCTCTCATTTCTGTCCTTAGGGATTCTATATTCTCAGTAACCTTTTCGTTAATAGTTTTTTCAATTCTACTCATCATTTTGACCATCGTTACTCTGAATTCCATTTCTGATAATTTGGTTACATCCATGTCCATTATTTCTGTGGCAGAGGCCACAGACTCACTGTCTTTTCTTTGCTGGGGGGGGGGGCTTCTCCTTCTTGTCATTCTGATGAGAAGAGGTTGCGGGGTTTCCAGAGCCCAAATTATTGACTGGGTGCCAGGCCGTGCCCCTTGTTTTATAGGGATCTTAGGGATGTGGGCTTCTTCTTTAAAGATTTTATTTATTTATTTATGTGGCAGCCAACCAGCGAGAGAGGGAACAGAAGCAGGGAAGTGGGAGAGGAAGAAGCAGGCTCCCAGCGGAGGAGCCCGATGAAGGACTCCTTTCCGGAACGGCGGGATCACTCCCTAAGCCGAAGACAGGCGCTCAATGACTGCGCCACCCAGGCGCCCGGGTTGTGGGCTTCTTGATTTTTCAGCCTGCCTTCTGTGTTCTGGGGGAGGGGCCTGCCACGCCGATACTCAGGCAACCCTGTTTGGGTAGAGTCTCCGTGTCCCCTGCGAGGGGGGATGGCGATGGGCACTCCCTGAGCCGGTATTTCCAGGCTTTTGTTCTCTGGCGGCTTTCCCTGGTGGTTTGCTGTGCCTCTTCTGAGAGTCAGAGCAGCAGCGGCCGAATTTCAGCCTCTGTCACAGAACAGAGGGATTGCGGCCCATTCTCTACTAATGTTCTGGCCACTTTAACTCTGTTACTGTTGGTGCTGCTCAACCCTGCAGCGTCCCGGGATGTGCGCCCCACACCCGGCGTCCCAGCCCTCACTTCCAGGGCCGGCGCGTCTCTGTCCTTTGTGTTTCTAACGCCGCCAGCGGCCAGCCGCCCCGCACGCGCTCCGGGAAGCTCCCGGTCTCAGTCTGGATCCAGTGAGCGCACCGGGATTCCAGTGTTCCGCGAGATGCCTGGTGGCGCGCGCACCCAGCTCACGGTCTCAGTCTGCTGTTTTACAGGTGCCGTCCGCGAGCCCCGCCCGCTCTCCCGTGCAAGTGGCTACCGCTTCCTGGTGCCCCGAACGCGGCGGCTCCCTCCCCCTTCCGTTTATCTTCCGATATCTGTGCACAGTTTCATGGCTCCCCGCTTCGTACCTCAATACTCAGCGCTGGAGATGTTCATTTGTAGAGATCCAGATGCGTCTTCCTGCGTCTCAGGCTGGTTCTGTGGTTGTTTAGGCTGGTCTGGTACCTATCCAGCTTGACTCGGAGGACCGGCTGAAAACGGTGTCTCCTACTCCTCCGCCATCTTAACTCCTCCTCCATATCATCTATTTTTAGTTATCAATTTCTGTGCCTTCCACTGATATGTGGAATTGGTGATGGCAATGGCACTACTGCATCATCAGCACCTGCAGGAATATCTACACTTAGGATGAACTCGTTACATGTTATTCAATGAATGATTAGATCTCAATGAGTACATGTAAGTCTATCTGGTGATGTGTTTCAGATGTATTATTTAGAGAGCATGTTTTAGAAACCATTTGTGAGCCAAGTCGACTAGCAGAGATAATTGGAGGAATTCATAGGAGATACTAAAGGCTTGAGTTAAGGAATTAGGAACGTGGAGGACAAGATACACCTGAGAGATACAGGGGCTGACATGATATGGGAACTGAGGAAGAAAACAGTGTCTAGACCAAATCTCGGTTTTCCAGTATGAGTAAGGGAGTGGGTGGCAGTCCCAATAACTGAAATTAGGAAGACAAGATGAGGAGAACCTCTCAAGGAGGAAACCTAATGGACCCTTTTAGATGGGGTACTTAGATGGAGGGAGAGAGAATTTACATCTGCCTGCGATGCAGATGGCTGCATGGATCTGCATCTCAGAAACAAAAATAATGAAACAAGAAACAGGATTTGGGAGTCCTGAGCATTGCTTCTTAAAATCAGGGGGCATATAGGAAGAGAAATGAAAACAGAATATTTAATGAAGTGAAATAATTTGTTTTTATTTTTGCCTATTGACGATCACTCTCTCTGAGATATCATTCTGCAATAGTATCTACTGCTGACTAAAAAGGAGAATGTTTGAAAGAGGCTCATAAAATACAAATTCTGCTGAGGTAGAAAACCTTATAATCGTGCTTGCCTGAGCTTGTTGGAAATTGCCTAACATGTCTTCTTACCATAACTTTCATGATTTTCCCTTGACCAAATGTATATATTGACTCTAGGATATTTAAATCTTTCAAATATCTAGCATTTGCTGACTATGCGGATATTGATTATAATAATGGGAGTAGCTCAGTATGCCATGGAAAGATATGCGGAATAACTATGAAAGTATACAAGGCTTTACACAAGAGACAGGAAAATCTACTGTGTCTACAATTTTCTATACACCAGGGGAACCAACATGTGCGTACCACAAAAACTAAGAGAGGGGTCATTTTCACAAAAAGAAAACAAAAGGGGGTGGGGGAGGTAGAATGTCAAATGTCCTAATAGAGAAGATAAATCTGTCAGGCTTGTATTAGTCAGGCATCAACCTTAATGGGGGAGTGGGGGTCAGAATGGGCAGGAGAAGGAAGGGGAGAGGAAGAGGATGAAGGAGAGCTGGAGGGAGAGAGAATTTACAAGGATTGACTTCTACAAGAACTATAGAATTAGCTAAGCAAATCTGAGAACAGAGGGGCAATCTTTCAGGGAGGGAAAGCAGGAGCAGTTTAGAACCTTCCATAGGCAGTCTGGAGCAATTGGAGCAATGTAGACCCCCCAATTGCTCTTTGGAATTTTATTCAGGGAATTCCCAAACCTTTCCTTGAAAGGCCTTTGTTGGGGGTGCCTGGGTGGCTCCATTGGTTAAGTGTCTGCCTTAAGTGTCAGCTCAGGTCATGATCCTGGGTCCTGGAATGGAGGCCCATGTCGGGCTCCCTGCTTGGTGGGGAGCCTGCTTTACCCTCTGCTGCTCCCCCTGCTTATGCTCCCTTGCTCGCTCGCTCTCTGTCAAAGAAATTAAATAAATAAATAAATAAATAAATAAATAAATAAATAAAAGTAAATAAAGACTTCTGTTGATTCAGTCAGATCCACCTGGATAATCACCCTGGTTTGGAGTCTTTTAAGGACTTTCATTACATCTGCCAAATCCCTTCACAGCAGCACCTAGATTAGGATCTGCTTCGATAACTGCAAGAGATTTGAAGATGCTAAGAAGTCCTTAAACCCCTCCCTTATATCCCTGTAGTTTAGCCTAACCAGACTGACACATCAAGAAACATCACAAGGCTTTATGCTGTTAAATATAAGAAAGTATAAGGAGTGCCTGGGTGGCTCAGTCGGTTAAGCATCCAACTCTTGATTTCTGCTCAGGTCATGATCTCAGGGTCCTGAGATGGAGCTTCAGCTCCACATTGAGCTCCTTGCTGAGCATGGAGCCTGCTTGAGATTCCCTCTTTCTCCCTCTGCCCCTCCCCGCTGCTGGCACTCTCAAGCAGTCTCTCTCTCTCTTAAAACAAACAAAAATAAAGGAAAGTGTTTCAATCGACACTTAACTATGTAGAACCATCTACCAAAAGAACGTCCTGATACAATCTGTGACTGAATAATTGCATTGCTTTAGTCAACGTTTCTTATGTCATGCTCATAATATTGTAACACAAATAATGCGATTGAAATCCTGGTTTCATAAATCACCCACTTGGAGCTTGATTGATATCGGTGTATTGTTATTTTCAATTTTATATCCTTCAGAGTATGCATTGCTTTGTAATTGTGGTTGCCATGTGGATGCAGTGGTTTTTAAAGCATTAATAAATCACTTCGTTAAAACACACATCCACAAGATATCATGCACTAAACCTCCATTTATCAATATCTTCCTTTATATAATGTGTTAATTATTATATAATATTTTAAAGTTATTCTCCATATTGTAGACTTTTCAAGTTATTTAGTTATTCGGCTATTGAAAGTAGGAAATTGCCTCTTGATGTTCTGAGAAAAATTTTAAGAACAAGGTGCATAATAAATAGGGGCCCAGAGAATGGGCCTATAAGCAAGTGCAGCAGAACCACCCAGCAGTTAGGGAGGGCATAAGGAACCTGGGTGGGTGAGGAAGACCAGAAGCACATTTAAAAAAGGAACCAGGGGTGCCCGGGTGGCTCAGTCGGTTAAGCATTTTTTAATACGTTGGGTTGTGGGTGGGGAGGTTTTCATCAGTTTTTCTAAGTTTTTATTTAAATTCCAGCTAGACAGTTGTATTTTCGAGAGCAACCAATGGCAAAGTTAAGAGCACAGACATTGGAGGCTGATACCTTAGTTCAAAAGTCATTGAAATATCTCATGGCTCAGTTTTTTTTCATTGGAAATACTGGATTATTAAAGTTTCTGTATGTAAAGAAGAGAGAACTCATTTATATGGAAATCACGCTCGCAGTAAGGGCTCAGTAACTGTAAACTCTTAGGACTAGCACTGACAAATGAAAAGACTGGCAAAGTGACATTTAGGTGACATGTTCCAGGCCACACAGCAACACTGGATCCCAAGTATGGTAGACTGCAATGTCCCCAGCATTAATCCTTTTCTAGTCCAGAACACCAACTTGATTCAATCAACAAGGTTACTTTATTGGTTTCTCACAATACGTCCAGCAAGTATATTTGGTGGTGGAAAGACAATGGAGACTCTGCAATCCAGCGTGGGACAAGAACAGCTGAAACAGAAAGCAGCGCAATCTTGTGTGATGATGAAATGGGGACAGACAGACGGTAAGGGGCATGTGTTCACATACTGTTCTTCTGTCCTCCTGACAAGGAGAACAAAGGCAAGAGAAATGTAGCCCTATTTAAGTCTCCTTCCAACTTGCAGCCCACTGATAAGTCCCTGAGTCATGCAAGCGTGTCATTGCTCAAGAAACTCATGGCTGCCTTAATGTTATGTTTTGTTGGAGACTGAAAGCAACCATATCTTAATAGCTAGCCCTCCAATTCCTGGAGACTTTGCTTTTAACAGGCACCTATGACCTAGAAACTTACTTGAGCCCTAACCTCCACTAACTAAAAAGTATATAATCAGTCACTCCTCACAATCACAGTGCGGCTCCTCCTGCCCACAGGTCCTGTCCCAACAGGTATTTAAAAAAAAAAAAAAAGCATCCTTTGGCCTTGAAAAGGTCTTAAGAATTCTTTCTTGACCCTTTGCTTGGCAGCCCCATATCACTGCCATCCCATCCAATCCCATCCTTCAAGGCCCAAGTGGTGATCTTAAATGCAAATAAGTGTATGACCACCCCGAGTATAACCACACACGCAGGTCCCTTGCCAAACAGTCTCTTCACTTCCCGCCTCCCCACCCAGATGCACTTTCCTGAAGACAAAACTCCATGGTGTCAGCTCAACCTGTATAATCTGTTTTGGACCCCCGCCTTCAAATCCTGGAAATGTGAACTTTGGATTCCCTCGCTGTCCCTGACTATTACAGCAAACTTCCCTTCAGATAAGATCATGGTCTCATGATCGTTAGATTTCTTCATTCGCATGTTTGGTGAACTTATCCCTGATATGCAGCCAACCTGTTACCCTCTGAGAATACAGTGGTGGGCATATGAGGCACTTCTTTTCTCCATCCCTTGTCATTTATACTACAGGAAAGCCAAAAGGCCCAGCTATACTGGGCTCACTAAAGCAATGTCCTGTCCTTGTGCAGAGGGTCAGGATGATTCCTGTCAAATTGGGTTTTTGCCCCTGAGGCAAATCGATCCATGTGTGGGATAAACTACATCAAGAGGAAGAAACTGGGTTGCAGACCACATGGGAGTCTCAGATAACCAGGCCCATCTCTGACGTACAAACCCCCTGTTCCTGTGTTTGGACCATGAGGTTCCAATCACACTCATCTGTTTTGGCAATCTCAAAATGGGTAACCAATGATGGCACACATATTCTAGGTGAAAGGCCCACAAGAGATTCTGATGTCTAAGAAGATGGAATGAATGAAGTGACAAAATTCTGGGTTTCAAGACATCTTTATTTGAACAGCAGGTTACATCCAAGTAGAAAAAGCAGAAAAGGCAATCAGCTAACATTCATTGGCTTTGATGGACTGGCACTCCCTCAGGTACCAGGTTCCTGGGTGTCCCAGGTCAGGCTCTTGACTTAGCCCTCATCTGTGGCCAGAGCACATGAAAGGCCTGACAGGAGATTTCAAGCAGCCCTCGTGGTACCTCCAAATGATCCAATGCTTTGCCACATCCACAAAAATCAAACTTCCAGCGTCAAAATCAAGGAACACACCAACCTTGCCCTGAGGTTTCTCTGTGAACACAGGAGACAGAGGGCTGGTGGCCCAGAGCCTGTAACCACCATCCTCCTTTACACACGTAAGGAGGAATGTGCCACTCAATTCTTCCAATGGGCCAATGTTCCTCATCCAGGAATTGTCACTGAAGCCTTCACAGACACCCACAGCGCAGTCCCAGGAGTCACCTCTAATTCCCAGTAATGTTTGCCGCTACTAAAGCACTGGTTTCCCCATGATGCAAAGTAGTCAGATGTTCCAGGAACCAAGGATGCATACAAATGGTCACAGTCATACCTCAATCTTCTCGCGTCTTCAAATAGCTTCATATCGTGATTGGTTATCACCCTGCTGAATGTCACATTGACCGTCAAAAGGAAAATTCCAGTCGAAATCAATGGGAACAATACAATGGTTCCAGAGAGAAGAAAGAAAGTCTATCTACAGTCTCACTGGAAAAGAAAAAAAACATTCCAACATTAGAAGGGCAATTCTGACTGCAGAATTTTGGATCCAGATGTTGCCAGCACATCTCTCAGACAAATACCTCCTTAAAATGGGGGGAAAAACCAAAACCAAAACCAAAACCACCTTCCTAAAAATTCAGAGATCATGAAGAAGGTCCTATGGACTTCTGGCTGCTTATTTTGCCCAACACGGGAAAGTCCGGACACCTAAGCCTTGTCTTCAAGCCCACAGCAATATAACTTAGCTCGACCACCCCTTAGGCTGGATAAATGGTGGTATCCCTTCATCAGGATATCACTACATTCCAGTTAAGCACGTTGACACTGAAGAGGAAAACCTTAAGATGACTTCCTAGATGTGGCTTCCTACAATGTTCTGCCTATGATATCTTCTTCTATCTGAGGTCTCCTCTTCCTCTCTGCTAAATTAAACCTCTGGGCACTCTCTTAATGCAGGAGAGAAGGATAGGGAGCTGGGAGTAATGGTGTTGGCTAGGCAGCTAGGACAATTTTCTACATATCTTAGAGATCTGTTGTGACTTGGCTTTCCATTTTGTTTCCTCTGCAAAATCAAGCCTATTCTGCTCAAGATCCAGTGTATTATGGAGTCACACCCTGAATCACATTTTGCTTAGGCCTCTGTATTTCCCCAGGACAGTGGAATAAACACATCTTCTTCTCTTCCCTCAGAAGCTTGGACACAGCCTTGCCAGAACCCATCCAGAAAGAATTCATCTGCCCTGTCTGCCTGAATACCTTTACAGACCCAGTGACTATATGCTGGGGGCACAGGTTCTGTAGATCCTGTCTCTACCTTTTCTGGGAGGCAGCTGAAATCCCCTTACCAATGTCCTGTATGCTGTGAACCATCCTAGGAGAGAGAGTTCAAAATCAACATTGTTCTTAAGAATCTAGTGTACATTGCCAGGAAAGGCAATCTGAGGGAATTCTTTTGCTCTGAGGAACAGATGTGTGGGACCCACAAAGAGACAAAGATGATCTTCTGTAGAGAGGAGGAGAGCCTGCTCTGTCAGCTCTGTTCTGACTCCCCAGAGCAAAGGCTCACAGATACTACTCTATTAAAGAGGCTGTTGAAGAACAACAGGTAAGTGATGGCTCTGGGAGCACTTTGAAAGGTGGAGACAAGATGGCTAAGGGATTGTAAGGACATGAGGGGCATGAGGGCTCCTCAGTCCTCTCATGAATGCCAGGTATTAGGTAAGCACGATGAGGCTGTGAAGACACCAGTCTACTACTCTTTATGGGAGGGTGATTAAGTTAATGGTCATGATTTAATTGACAGGACAGAAGGCATCATGCTCAAGGCAGTGCAAAGTCCTCTTCTTGAGAAAGAGCCACTGGCTATGAAAACTTCAAAAGTACAGAAAGGTTTTTTATAGGCTATGTATTTCCCAGCAGCAGACACAGATGGGATAAAGTGCATTGGAATGAGCAAGGGACAAACATCACTAGGAGCATATTGGGCTGCAAGATGCCACATGTTCTGAAAAGTGGCTGTGCTAAGTAAAATGCTGACCATTTTCCCAGGTAGATGACATGACATTGTGTGGTTCTACAGTTCAATCTAAAATTTGATCACTACAGAGGGCAAATGGGCAAATGATGATCCTTCTGCTCTCCCTGAAGTACATTTATCTAACATCCCTCGGTTATTCTCTCCACAATTGGAGTTCTGAAACCAAAATGCTGCTCTGGTGCTAAAGTCCATAGTTCTTTTACAGGAAAAGCTCTCTGATGAGATGAGATCTTTATGGAAAAACATCCAAGGAATCCAGGAGAGTCTCAATAAATATGGCAGAATGACTGTGCCTTCGATGGTAAGTATGAGAGTGCATTTCCCCCTCAATCAGGTTGAGACAGAGGATGTAGGAACTTAGCCATTAGGAACTTGAGCTAAATCATCATGTGTCATGAAATTCTGTGAATGGGTTGAGCAGTGGGAGGAATGATCAATCCACCGATTCAATGGAAGGCGGCATGCCTCTTAGGATTCTTAGAATCTGCTATGCCAGTAACTACCAAAAAACCATGAGGAGAATGTGCAACAAGTGCTAAGCTGGGAGGCACAGAGCATGATCTGGACCAATTCAGTAGCCATCATTCAGGCTCTGAGGACAAATTCCTCAGGGCGAAGGCCAATCTAAGTTCTCAAGGTCAAGTACATGTGAAAAATCCACAGATATTTCAGGCAGAGATTTCTGTATGTCAAACCCTCTAGGTATTAAAGAGCATATCCTTGGGGACTGCAGGTATTTCCATCTGATTTCTCCAGTGAGTCTGGGGATAGAAAGGAAACCTGAACAGCAATTTAATAAGTGTGCCCCTCATGGTGAAAATTGATAGTACTGGAGATAGAGAACGACACATGTTCAAGTAGGAGAAAATGTAACACGTTTAAAAAATAAAATAAACCAAGGAAAAGGAGCAATGGAAAAGCTGAAGCAGAGAGTGACCCCATAAATCCTGGGTGGAAAGGTGCAAAGGAGTAAGGACTAGTGTCCTTGAAAAGAATATGGAGGATGCCCTCCTAACAGAAGATAGGGCTATGAGGACGGACATCCATTTTGAGGGCAGGTGGTGAGGATTTTAGGAAGATCCTTTCTGGGAGCTTCTAATCCTGCAACATTGCCATGAAGGAAGAGAGAAATGTCAGGCTGTGGAGGAGGGAGGTTTGAGACTGGAAATACATTTCCTAAGGTAACCCAGAAAGCAGAATATTGCATATAATGATTTGAGTCACCCATACGTCTCAGTGGCTTGCCTGTAGTCTTTCAGATTGGAGAGGCTGGGTATGAAAGATATCAATGACAAGCTTTTCTCTAATTTCAGGAACTCATGAAGTGGATGCAAGTGGTTTGAGGGAATGTGTGGGCTTGGCTTTTGGAATAATTTTGAAAGAATGGAAAACAAATGGAGGGGGGAATGAATGGTTTCTGAGAAGGGAGAGTTCATGAATTTAGGATGTATGGAGCCCAGTGGTAGAGCAAACTGGATGCCATTTAAGCGGCCAGGGATGAGACTGACCTAAGTATTCAATCTACTTAACCCATGTCCTTGCAGCATTTTGTGACTCAACATGAAAACGTCATTCCTGCTCATGAGACACCATGTCCAGTTCTCATAGAAGAAAGTGAAACTTTAGAATGCCTCTGAGAAGAGGGCAATGAGATATGTGACCAATTCTGGAGGAATCAAGGTCATCTGACCAATTGTATGAGGTACCTATAAGAAATGTACATGGAGCTGGTGGCTATGTGCCAAAAGCCAGATGGGAAGCTCCTCCAGGTAAGAACTGTGGCTCACCTTTGACTTCCATGCTTTACTGCTTAGCAAAGTTGTATTCTTCCATGTCTTGCACCTCTGGTGGGTGTCTCTCCTGATTGGGAATAGTCTATATCAACTGCAATTCCTATCCTAGTCATGAACAAGGAAGCCTCATGGGACTCATTAGGGAGATTTCCCCAGGGAATAATCCCTTCTCAAATTCTTCTTGTGGAGCTTGCTTCTCCAAGACCCGAAAGACGCAACTTACTCAATAGATGTCAAATTTCCTGTCTCCAATTGGGAAGTGTGGGGAAATTTGGGAAAAGCTCACCTACTTCCTGCTTCAGTAGGGAAGTCCTAGGTTTAAATTGCTCTTAATTTGGGACATACTACCCTTGGGGGACAAGCCCAGGAAAGGCTACTTTGCAGACAGCTGAGGGTTGCAGCAGTGCACAGTCAGTACTTTTGTCCTCTCTTTACACTGAGGGTTCTAAATTCATCAAGAATTTCCATTCTGTCTATCTGTTACAGTGGGATTATCTTTAGGGAGGAAAAGGAGAAAGGAAAAGGGGTTAACAGAACAGTGTGTGGGTGGTGGGGGTGGTGATTATTACTTTTTCTGATGTTTCCCAAACCCAAAGACTGGCAGAAGAATGTCCTATGCCTGAAGTATTTTCTCTATTTTCTTGACAGGAATTAGGAGACCCTTTGGCAAGGTGAGTTTGGACATCCGTGCTACCTAGGGCAGGGTGAGGCTGTGGAAGAGCTCAAGCTCTGCACTTCTGTCCAAGCAAAGACATCATTGCTGGACTATACCCAGTTGCTTATGTATGCCCATGTTTGTGCATGTTTTGCTGAGTGTGATTTCTTGTGCTCCTTTATCAGAAGTTAGACTTCCTTTCTCCTTGTGGCTGAGGAAAGTACTCAATACAGAAGTTTCTAGAACCAGCTATGTGGTTTTAGATTCACAGTTGTATACCTATTGGAAGCAGAAAGACTAATTTTCCCAGTGATTTGGTGAGACAGGCAAGAGCACCTCGGAGAGATGAGGGTGGGCAGAAGCAGGCAAAGAAGAAAAATGGTTCCCCAAGAATGGTACAGTCTTATCCCATGATTGTGGAGGAAAGGATGCTGATGAAGAATGGTTGGCTGAAGGGTGATGACTTTGTCAACCACTGTGTTTCTAAGAAGTCTCAGACACCAGAAAGACTAAGCTCATCTTCCTCCTTACAGGATTAAGAGAAATCAGCCAAACCTGCCTCCACATGTGCAGCCACAACTCAGGGCACGAGGGACTGGTGGACAGGCTAAGCAGCTTCCTAGGTGAGTGTCAGCCCAACAGCCCCACTGGCAAGGCCACCATGCCAGGCCCTTCAATCATGGTTTTCTGTGGACAGTCTTTTAAAGAGGAACCAGAATAGGTGTGTGTATATTGATATGTGGTTCAGGCCCTACTAGGTTATACATTTGATAAATTACTTATAAAATGGGAAAGCAAGTGTGTTCCAGAAGAGGGCACCTTGAGCCCTAGAAACTATCACATGCAGTCTCACTTGCTCACCCAGTCATAGAAAAGTAGATGTGAATTCAAGACATTTCAATTTCAAAGAAAGTACAGTTAGTCTTTGAAAATCTTTTTGCTTTAAAAAGTTTCCTAGTAATTGCATTAGTTTCCATTTATGCAGTGAGGAAAAGTGCATAAGCATAAAATCATGCTTCAGTGAAGAAACAAAGAATTTATGAAATATAACAATAAAGCAAAAAGGTGGTTGATGACGTCATATCATACAGATATCCATGGAAAACTTAAACCCAGAGATTTAATTTAGCAGAGAGGAAGAGAAGACCTCAGATGGAAGTAGATATCATAGGCAGAACATTGTAGGAAGCCACATCTAGGAAGTCATCTTAAGGTTTTCCTCTTCAGTGTCAACGTGCTTAACTGGAATGTAGTGATATCCTGATGAAGGGATACCACCATTTATCCAGCCTAAGGGGTGGTCGAGCTAAGTTATATTGCTGTGGGCTTGAAGACAAGGCTTAGGTGTCCGGACTTTCCCGTGTTGGGCAAAATAAGCAGCCAGAAGTCCATAGGACCTTCTTCATGATCTCTGAATTTTTAGGAAGGTGGTTTTGGTTTTGGTTTTGGTTTTTCCCCCCATTTTAAGGAGGTATTTGTCTGAGAGATGTGCTGGCAACATCTGGATCCAAAATTCTGCAGTCAGAATTGCCCTTCTAATGTTGGAATGTTTTTTTTCTTTTCCAGTGAGACTGTAGATAGACTTTCTTTCTTCTCTCTGGAACCATTGTATTGTTCCCATTGATTTCGACTGGAATTTTCCTTTTGATGGTCAATGTGACATTCAGCAGGGTGATAACCAATCACGATATGAAGCTATTTGAAGACGCGAGAAGATTGAGGTATGACTGTGACCATTTGTATGCATCCTTGGTTCCTGGAACATCTGACTACTTTGCATCATGGGGAAACCAGTGCTTTAGTAGCGGCAAACATTACTGGGAATTAGAGGTGACTCCTGGGACTGCGCTGTGGGTGTCTGTGAAGGCTTCAGTGACAATTCCTGGATGAGGAACATTGGCCCATTGGAAGAATTGAGTGGCACATTCCTCCTTACGTGTGTAAAGGAGGATGGTGGTTACAGGCTCTGGGCCACCAGCCCTCTGTCTCCTGTGTTCACAGAGAAACCTCAGGGCAAGGTTGGTGTGTTCCTTGATTTTGACGCTGGAAGTTTGATTTTTGTGGATGTGGCAAAGCATTGGATCATTTGGAGGTACCACGAGGGCTGCTTGAAATCTCCTGTCAGGCCTTTCATGTGCTCTGGCCACAGATGAGGGCTAAGTCAAGAGCCTGACCTGGGACACCCAGGAACCTGGTACCTGAGGGAGTGCCAGTCCATCAAAGCCAATGAATGTTAGCTGATTGCCTTTTCTGCTTTTTCTACTTGGATGTAACCTGCTGTTCAAATAAAGATGTCTTGAAACCCAGAATTTTGTCACTTCATTCATTCCATCTTCTTAGACATCAGAATCTCTTGTGGGCCTTTCACCTAGAATATGTGTGCCATCATTGGTTACCCATTTTGAGATTGCCAAAACAGATGAGTGTGATTGGAACCTCATGGTCCAAACACAGGAACAGGGGGTTTGTACGTCAGAGATGGGCCTGGTTATCTGAGACTCCCATGTGGTCTGCAACCCAGTTTCTTCCTCTTGATGTAGTTTATCCCACACATGGATCGATTTGCCTCAGGGGCAAAAACCCAATTTGACAGGAATCATCCTGACCCTCTGCACAAGGACAGGACATTGCTTTAGTGAGCCCAGTATAGCTGGGCCTTTTGGCTTTCCTGTAGTATAAATGACAAGGGATGGAGAAAAGAAGTGCCTCATATGCCCACCACTGTATTCTCAGAGGGTAACAGGTTGGCTGCATATCAGGGATAAGTTCACCAAACATGCGAATGAAGAAATCTAACGATCATGAGACCATGATCTTATCTGAAGGGAAGTTTGCTGTAATAGTCAGGGACAGCGAGGGAATCCAAAGTTCACATTTCCAGGATTTGAAGGCGGGGGTCCAAAACAGATTATACAGGTTGAGCTGACACCATGGAGTTTTGTCTTCAGGAAAGTGCATCTGGGTGGGGAGGCGGGAAGTGAAGAGACTGTTTGGCAAGGGACCTGCGTGTGTGGTTATACTCGGGGTGGTCATACACTTATTTGCATTTAAGATCACCACTTGGGCCTTGAAGGATGGGATTGGATGGGATGGCAGTGATATGGGGCTGCCAAGCAAAGGGTCAAGAAAGAATTCTTAAGACCTTTTCAAGGCCAAAGGATGCTTTTTTTTTTTTTAAATACCTGTTGGGACAGGACCTGTGGGCAGGAGGAGCCGCACTGTGATTGTGAGGAGTGACTGATTATATACTTTTTAGTTAGTGGAGGTTAGGGCTCAAGTAAGTTTCTAGGTCATAGGTGCCTGTTAAAAGCAAAGTCTCCAGGAATTGGAGGGCTAGCTATTAAGATATGGTTGCTTTCAGTCTCCAACAAAACATAACATTAAGGCAGCCATGAGTTTCTTGAGCAATGACACGCTTGCATGACTCAGGGACTTATCAGTGGGCTGCAAGTTGGAAGGAGACTTAAATAGGGCTACATTTCTCTTGCCTTTGTTCTCCTTGTCAGGAGGACAGAAGAACAGTATGTGAACACATGCCCCTTACCGTCTGTCTGTCCCCATTTCATCATCACACAAGATTGCGCTGCTTTCTGTTTCAGCTGTTCTTGTCCCACGCTGGATTGCAGAGTCTCCATTGTCTTTCCACCACCAAATATACTTGCTGGACGTATTGTGAGAAACCAATAAAGTAACCTTGTTGATTGAATCAAGTTGGTGTTCTGGACTAGAAAAGGATTAATGCTGGGGACATTGCAGTCTACCATACTTGGGATCCAGTGTTGCTGTGTGGCCTGGAACATGTCACCTAAATGTCACTTTGCCAGTCTTTTCATTTGTCAGTGCTAGTCCTAAGAGTTTACAGTTACTGAGCCCTTACTGCGAGCGTGATTTCCATATAAATGAGTTCTCTCTTCTTTACATACAGAAACTTTAATAATCCAGTATTTCCAATGAAAAAAAACTGAGCCATGAGATATTTCAATGACTTTTGAACTAAGGTATCAGCCTCCAATGTCTGTGCTCTTAACTTTGCCATTGGTTGCTCTCGAAAATACAACTGTCTAGCTGGAATTTAAATAAAAACTTAGAAAAACTGATGAAAACCTCCCCACCCACAACCCAACGTATTAAAAAATGCTTAACCGACTGAGCCACCCGGGCACCCCTGGTTCCTTTTTTAAATGTGCTTCTGGTCTTCCTCACCCACCCAGGTTCCTTATGCCCTCCCTAACTGCTGGGTGGTTCTGCTGCACTTGCTTATAGGCCCATTCTCTGGGCCCCTATTTATTATGCACCTTGTTCTTAAAATTTTTCTCAGAACATCAAGAGGCAATTTCCTACTTTCAATAGCCGAATAACTAAATAACTTGAAAAGTCTACAATATGGAGAATAACTTTAAAATATTATATAATAATTAACACATTATATAAAGGAAGATATTGATAAATGGAGGTTTAGTGCATGATATCTTGTGGATGTGTGTTTTAACGAAGTGATTTATTAATGCTTTAAAAACCACTGCATCCACATGGCAACCACAATTACAAAGCAATGCATACTCTGAAGGATATAAAATTGAAAATAACAATACACCGATATCAATCAAGCTCCAAGTGGGTGATTTATGAAACCAGGATTTCAATCGCATTATTTGTGTTACAATATTATGAGCATGACATAAGAAACGTTGACTAAAGCAATGCAATTATTCAGTCACAGATTGTATCAGGACGTTCTTTTGGTAGATGGTTCTACATAGTTAAGTGTCGATTGAAACACTTTCCTTTATTTTTGTTTGTTTTAAGAGAGAGAGAGACTGCTTGAGAGTGCCAGCAGCGGGGAGGGGCAGAGGGAGAAAGAGGGAATCTCAAGCAGGCTCCATGCTCAGCAAGGAGCTCAATGTGGAGCTGAAGCTCCATCTCAGGACCCTGAGATCATGACCTGAGCAGAAATCAAGAGTTGGATGCTTAACCGACTGAGCCACCCAGGCACTCCTTATACTTTCTTATATTTAACAGCATAAAGCCTTGTGATGTTTCTTGATGTGTCAGTCTGGTTAGGCTAAACTACAGGGATATAAGGGAGGGGTTTAAGGACTTCTTAGCATCTTCAAATCTCTTGCAGTTATCGAAGCAGATCCTAATCTAGGTGCTGCTGTGAAGGGATTTGGCAGATGTAATGAAAGTCCTTAAAAGACTCCAAACCAGGGTGATTATCCAGGTGGATCTGACTGAATCAACAGAAGTCTTTATTTACTTTTATTTATTTATTTATTTATTTATTTATTTATTTATTTATTTAATTTCTTTGACAGAGAGCGAGCGAGCAAGGGAGCATAAGCAGGGGGAGCAGCAGAGGGTAAAGCAGGCTCCCCACCAAGCAGGGAGCCCGACATGGGCCTCCATTCCAGGACCCAGGATCATGACCTGAGCTGACACTTAAGGCAGACACTTAACCAATGGAGCCACCCAGGCACCCCCAACAAAGGCCTTTCAAGGAAAGGTTTGGGAATTCCCTGAATAAAATTCCAAAGAGCAATTGGGGGGTCTACATTGCTCCAATTGCTCCAGACTGCCTATGGAAGGTTCTAAACTGCTCCTGCTTTCCCTCCCTGAAAGATTGCCCCTCTGTTCTCAGATTTGCTTAGCTAATTCTATAGTTCTTGTAGAAGTCAATCCTTGTAAATTCTCTCTCCCTCCAGCTCTCCTTCATCCTCTTCCTCTCCCCTTCCTTCTCCTGCCCATTCTGACCCCCACTCCCCCATTAAGGTTGATGCCTGACTAATACAAGCCTGACAGATTTATCTTCTCTATTAGGACATTTGACATTCTACCTCCCCCACCCCCTTTTGTTTTCTTTTTGTGAAAATGACCCCTCTCTTAGTTTTTGTGGTACGCACATGTTGGTTCCCCTGGTGTATAGAAAATTGTAGACACAGTAGATTTTCCTGTCTCTTGTGTAAAGCCTTGTATACTTTCATAGTTATTCCGCATATCTTTCCATGGCATACTGAGCTACTCCCATTATTATAATCAATATCCGCATAGTCAGCAAATGCTAGATATTTGAAAGATTTAAATATCCTAGAGTCAATATATACATTTGGTCAAGGGAAAATCATGAAAGTTATGGTAAGAAGACATGTTAGGCAATTTCCAACAAGCTCAGGCAAGCACGATTATAAGGTTTTCTACCTCAGCAGAATTTGTATTTTATGAGCCTCTTTCAAACATTCTCCTTTTTAGTCAGCAGTAGATACTATTGCAGAATGATATCTCAGAGAGAGTGATCGTCAATAGGCAAAAATAAAAACAAATTATTTCACTTCATTAAATATTCTGTTTTCATTTCTCTTCCTATATGCCCCCTGATTTTAAGAAGCAATGCTCAGGACTCCCAAATCCTGTTTCTTGTTTCATTATTTTTGTTTCTGAGATGCAGATCCATGCAGCCATCTGCATCGCAGGCAGATGTAAATTCTCTCTCCCTCCATCTAAGTACCCCATCTAAAAGGGTCCATTAGGTTTCCTCCTTGAGAGGTTCTCCTCATCTTGTCTTCCTAATTTCAGTTATTGGGACTGCCACCCACTCCCTTACTCATACTGGAAAACCGAGATTTGGTCTAGACACTGTTTTCTTCCTCAGTTCCCATATCATGTCAGCCCCTGTATCTCTCAGGTGTATCTTGTCCTCCACGTTCCTAATTCCTTAACTCAAGCCTTTAGTATCTCCTATGAATTCCTCCAATTATCTCTGCTAGTCGACTTGGCTCACAAATGGTTTCTAAAACATGCTCTCTAAATAATACATCTGAAACACATCACCAGATAGACTTACATGTACTCATTGAGATCTAATCATTCATTGAATAACATGTAACGAGTTCATCCTAAGTGTAGATATTCCTGCAGGTGCTGATGATGCAGTAGTGCCATTGCCATCACCAATTCCACATATCAGTGGAAGGCACAGAAATTGATAACTAAAAATAGATGATATGGAGGAGGAGTTAAGATGGCGGAGGAGTAGGAGACACCGTTTTCAGCCGGTCCTCCGAGTCAAGCTGGATAGGTACCAGACCAGCCTAAACAACCACAGAACCAGCCTGAGACGCAGGAAGACGCATCTGGATCTCTACAAATGAACATCTCCAGCGCTGAGTATTGAGGTACGAAGCGGGGAGCCATGAAACTGTGCACAGATATCGGAAGATAAACGGAAGGGGGAGGGAGCCGCCGCGTTCGGGGCACCAGGAAGCGGTAGCCACTTGCACGGGAGAGCGGGCGGGGCTCGCGGACGGCACCTGTAAAACAGCAGACTGAGACCGTGAGCTGGGTGCGCGCGCCACCAGGCATCTCGCGGAACACTGGAATCCCGGTGCGCTCACTGGATCCAGACTGAGACCGGGAGCTTCCCGGAGCGCGTGCGGGGCGGCTGGCCGCTGGCGGCGTTAGAAACACAAAGGACAGAGACGCGCCGGCCCTGGAAGTGAGGGCTGGGACGCCGGGTGTGGGGCGCACATCCCGGGACGCTGCAGGGTTGAGCAGCACCAACAGTAACAGAGTTAAAGTGGCCAGAACATTAGTAGAGAATGGGCCGCAATCCCTCTGTTCTGTGACAGAGGCTGAAATTCGGCCGCTGCTGCTCTGACTCTCAGAAGAGGCACAGCAAACCACCAGGGAAAGCCGCCAGAGAACAAAAGCCTGGAAATACCGGCTCAGGGAGTGCCCATCGCCATCCCCCCTCGCAGGGGACACGGAGACTCTACCCAAACAGGGTTGCCTGAGTATCGGCGTGGCAGGCCCCTCCCCCAGAACACAGAAGGCAGGCTGAAAAATCAAGAAGCCCACAACCCGGGCGCCTGGGTGGCGCAGTCATTGAGCGCCTGTCTTCGGCTTAGGGAGTGATCCCGCCGTTCCGGAAAGGAGTCCTTCATCGGGCTCCTCCGCTGGGAGCCTGCTTCTTCCTCTCCCACTTCCCTGCTTCTGTTCCCTCTCTCGCTGGTTGGCTGCCACATAAATAAATAAATAAAATCTTTAAAGAAGAAGCCCACATCCCTAAGATCCCTATAAAACAAGGGGCACGGCCTGGCACCCAGTCAATAATTTGGGCTCTGGAAACCCCGCAACCTCTTCTCATCAGAATGACAAGAAGGAGAAGCCCCCCCCCCCCAGCAAAGAAAAGACAGTGAGTCTGTGGCCTCTGCCACAGAAATAATGGACATGGATGTAACCAAATTATCAGAAATGGAATTCAGAGTAACGATGGTCAAAATGATGAGTAGAATTGAAAAAACTATTAACGAAAAGGTTACTGAGAATATAGAATCCCTAAGGACAGAAATGAGAGCGAATCTGACAGAAATTAAAAATTCTATGAGCCAAATTCAGGCAAAACTAGAGGCTCTGACGGCCAGGGTCGCAGAAGCAGAGGAACGGGTTAGTGAATTGGAGGATGGGTTAATAGAGGAAAAAATGAAAATAGAAGATGGTCTTAAAAAAATCCATGCCCACGAATGTAGGTTACGGGAGATTACTGACTCAATGAAACGATCCAATGTTAGAATCATCGGCATCCCCGAGGGGGTGGAGAAAAACAGAGGTCTAGAAGAGATATTTGAACAAATTGTAGCTGAAAACTTCCCTAATCTAGCGAGGGAAACAAACATTCGTGTCCAAGAGGCAGAGAGGACCCCTCCCAAGCTCAACCATGACAAACCTACGCCACGTCACGTCATAGTGCAATTCGCAAATATTAGATGCAAGGATACAGTATCGAAAGCGGCCAGGGCAAAGAAATTTCTCACGTACCAAGGCAAAAGCATCAGAATTACGTCAGACCTGTCTACACAGACCTGGAATGAGAGAAAGGGTTGGGGGAGCATATTTAAAGCTCTTTCAGAGGAAAACATGCAGCCAAGGATCCTTTATCCAGCAAGGCTGTCATTCAGAATTGACGGAGAAATAAAGACATTTCAGAATCGCCAGTCACTAACCAATTTTGTAACCACGAAACCAGCCCTACAGGAGATATTACGGGGGGTTCTATAAAAGTAAAAAGGCCCCAAGAGTGATACAGAACAGAAAGTCACAGCCAATACAAAGAAGACTTTACTGGCAACATGGCATTTTTAAAATCATATCTCTCAGTAATCAGTCTTAATGTAAATGGTTTGAACCATCCCATAAAACGCCACAGGGTTGCAGATTGGATAAAAAGAAATGACCCATCCATTTGCTGTCTACAAGAGACTCATTTCGAACCCAAAGATGCATTCAGACTGAGAGTAAGGGGATGGAGTACCATCTTTCACGCAAATGGACCTCAAAAGAAAGCTGGGGTAGCAATTCTCATAGCAGATAAATTGGATTTTAAACTACAGACTATAGTTAGAGACGCAGAAGGGCACTATATTATTCTTAAGGGAAGTATTCAACAAGTGGATATGACAATTATAAATATATATGCCCCCAACAGGGGAGCAGCAAGATACACAAGCCAACTCTTAACCAGAATAAAGAGACATATAAATAAAAATACATTAATAGTGGAGGACCTCAACACTCCACTATCAGAAATAGACAGAACACCCTGGCAAAAACTAAGCAAAGAATCAAAGGCTTTGAATGCCATACTCGATGAGTTGGACCTCATAGATATATATAGAACACTACACCCCAGAACAAAAGAATACTCATTCTATTCTAATGCCCATGGAACATTCTCAAGAATAGACCATGTTCTGGGACACAAAACAGGTCTCGACCGATACCAAAAGATTGAAATTATCCCCTGCATATTCTCAGACCACAACGCTCTGAAATTGGAACTCAACCACAAGGAAAAATTTGGAAGAAACTCAAACACTTGGAGACTAAGAACCATCCTGCTCAGGAATGACTCGATAAACCAGGAAATCAAAAATCAAATTAAACAATTTATGGAGACCAATGAGAATGAAAATACAACAGTCCAAAACCTATGGGATACTGCAAAGGCAGTCCTAAGGGGGAAATACATAGCCATCCAAGCCTCACTCAAAAGAATAGAAAAACCTAAAATGCAGTTTTTATATTCTCACCTCAAGAAGCTGGAACAGCAACAGAGGGACAGGCCTAATCCACGCACGAGGAAGCAGTTGACCAAAATTAGAGCTGAAATCAATCAAGCAGAAACCAGCAGATCAACAGGACTAGAAGCTGGTTCTTGGAGAGAATCAATAAAATTGACAGACCACTGGCAAGACTTATCCAAAAGAAAAGAGAAAGGACCCAGATTATTAAAATTATGAATGAAAAAGGAGAGGTCATGACGAGCACCATTGAAATTGGAAGGATTATTAGAAATTTTTATCAACAGCTATATGCCAATAAACTAAGCAATCTGGAAGAGATGGAATCCTTCCTGGAAACCTATAAACTACCAAGATTGAAACCGGAAGAAATTGATTCCTTAAACAGGCCAATTAATTATGAAGAAATTGAGTCAGTGATAAACAACCTTCCAAATAACAAAACTCCAGGCCTGGACGGTTTTCCTGGGGAATTCTACCAAACATTCAAAGAAGAAATAATACCTATTCTCCTAAAACTATTTCAAAAAATAGAAACAGAAGGAAAGCTACCAAACTCATTCTATGAGGCCAATATTACCTTGATCCCCAAACCAGGCAAAGACCCCCTCAAAAAGGAGAATTACAGACTGATTTCCCTAATGAATATGGACGCCAAAATCCTCAACAAGATACTTGCTAATAGAATCCAACAGTACATTAAAAGGATTATCCATCACGATCAAGTGGGATTCATACCTGGGATGCAAGCGTGGTTCAATATTCGCAAATCAATCAGCGTGATACATCATATCAACAAGAAAAGACTCAGGAACCATATGATCCTCTCAATCGATGCCGAAAAAGCATTTGACAAAATACAGCATCCTTTCCTGATTAAAACCCTTCAGAGTGTAGGAATAGAGGGTACATTTCTCAATCTCATAAAAGCCATCTATGAAAAGCCTACTGCAAATATTATTCTCAATGCGGAAGAGCTGGAAGCCTTTCCCTTAAGATCAGGAACTCGACAAGGATGCCCACTCTCACCACTATTATTCAACATAGTACTAGAAGTCCTTGCAACAGCAATCAGACGACAAAAAGGGATCAAAGGTATTCAAATCGGCAAAGAAGAAGTCAAAATGTCTCTCTTTGCAGATGACATGATACTCTATATGGAAAACCCAAAAGAAGCCACTCCCAAACTATTAGAAGTTATAGAGCAATTCAGTAACGTGGCAGGATACAAAATAAATGCTCAGAAATCAGTTGCATTTCTATACACGAATAACGAGACCGAAGAAAGAGAAATTAGGGAATCCATCCCATTTACAATAGCACCAAAAAACATACGTTACCTTGGAATTAACTAACCAGAGACGTAAAGGACTTATATTCTAGAAACTATAAATCACTCCTGAAAGACATTGAGGAAGACATAAAAAGATGGAAAGATATTCCATGCTCATGGATCGGAAGAATTAACATAGTTAAAATGTCCATGCTACCCAGAGCAATCTACACTTTCAATGCTATCCCGATCAAAATACCAAGGACATTTTTCAAAGAACTGGAACAAACAGTCCTTAAATTTGTATGGAACCAGAAAAGGCCCCGAATCTCCAAGGAACTGTTGAAAAGGAAAAACAAAGCTGGGGGCATCACAATGCCGGATTTCGAGCTGTACTACAAAGCTGTGATCACAAAGACAGCATGGTACTGGCACAAAAACAGACACATAGACCAATGGAACAGAATAGAGAGCCCAGAAATGGACCCTCGGCTCTTTGGGCAACTAATATTTGATAAAGCAGGAAAAAACATCCGGTGGGAAAAAGGCAGTCTCTTCAATAAATGGTGCTGGGAAAATTGGACAGCTACATGCAAGAGAATGAAACTTGACCACTCTCTCACACCATACACAAAAATAAACTCCAAATGGATGAAAGACCTCGATGTGAGACAGGAATCCATCAAAATTCTAGAGGAGAACATAGGCAACAACCTCTACGACATCGGCCAAGGCAACCTTTTTCATGACACATCCCCAAAGGCAAGAGAAACAAAAGATAAAATGAACTTATGGGACTTCATCAAGATTAAAAGCTTCTGCACATCCAAGGAAACAGTCAGAAAAACTAAGAGGCAGCCCACGGAATGGGAGAATGTATTTGCAAATGACACTACAGATAAAGGACTGGTATCCAAGATCTACAAAGAACTTCTCAAACTCAATACACGAGAAACAAATAAACAAATCAAAAAATGGGCAGAAGATATGAACAGACACTTTTCCAATGAAGACATACAAATGGCTAACAGACACATGAAAAAATGTTCCAAATCATTAGCCATCAAGGAAATTCAAATCAAAACCACACTGAGATACCACCTTACGCCAGTTAGAATGGCAAAAATAGACAAGGCAAGAAACAACAATTGTTGGAGAGGACGTGGAGAAAGGGGATCCCTCCTACATTGTTGGTGGGAATGCAAGTTGGTACAGCCACTCTGGAAAACAGTGTGGAGGTCCCTTAAAAAGTTAAAAATTGAGCTACCCTATGATCCAGCCATTGCACTACTGGGTATTTACCCCAAAGATACAGACGTAGTGAAGAGAAGGGCCATATGCACCCCAATGTTCATAGCAGCAATGTCCACAATAGCTAAATCATGGAAGGAGCCGAGATGCCCTTCAACAGATGACTGGATTAAGAAGTTGTGGTCCATATATACAATGGAATATTACTCAGCTATCCGAAAGAACGAGTTCTCAACATTTGCTACAACATGGACGGCACTGGAGGAGATAATGCTAAGTGAAATAAGTCAAGCGGAGAAAGACAATTATCATATGATTTCTCTCATCTATGGAACATAAGAACTAGGATGATCGGTAGGGGAAGAAAGGGATAAAGAAAGGGGGGGGTAATCAGAAGGGGGAATGAAACATGAGAGAGTATGGACTATGAGAAACAAACTGAGGACTTCAGAGGGGAGGGGGTGGGGGAATGGGATAGACCGGTGATGGGTAGTAAGGAGGGCACGTATTGCATGGTGCACTGGGTGTTATACACAACTAATGAATCATCGAGCCTTACATCGGAAACCGGGGATGTACTGTATGGGGACTAACATAATATAATAAAAAATCATTAAAAAAATAAAAAATAAATAAAAATAGATGATATAGTGTTAGATGTGACAAGTAAAATGAAAGAAATAAGATGAGGAATAGAGAGGGATGGGATTAGCTATGTCACATTTATTTGTATCTATATTTTGTGTACTCTAGTTAATGGAAACAGAGCTGCAAACAAGACACATGAAATCCTTTTACTATAAAACCAAAAATCTCATTCAGGGAATGAGATATATCTGACATTAATTAAGTAGAACATATGATGTGTTAGAGTCTGGTAGTACTCTGTAGAACAGTAAGGAAGGGAAGAGGAAAGGAGGAGCAGGGAGTGGGGATGAGAATGAAGGATGCCCCAGATCTCAGAAGTAGGGCTAAATAATGGATTGCAGTCCAGCCCATATAGCTCCAAAACCCACCTCTTGAGCACCCAGCGGGGTTACTTTGCAAACATGTGAGCTGGAAGAGAAGAGTCAGGAATTCACTTGTCAGGGAGGCTCTCAATGTGCACTTCATCAAGAACTTAATAAGTGGGTGAAATTGGTTGATTAAAAGAATTTCGATCCTGGTACAGAAAAGGAGGGGGGAGGGAGAAAGTTCTGAGGCCTCTGTGAATTGGCAAGGCTAAGCCCTAGGCGTAACAGATTGATCTGTCATGAGGCAGAGAATCAGTGAGATTCAATAGAAGAAATAAAAATGGGTTTATATTCTGAGTGACCCAATGTCTTGGCTGGGTTATGAATTTAAGGAGAGAAGCAATCAGAGCCGGTTATTAGAAGATGCCTCCATGTCTCCGTGAGGAATAGAATCATACAGAGAGACCTGAAAGGGAGGACAAGCATATTTGTCAGTAACTCCAGGAATATACAGCCAGAATGGCTCATGAGAGGGAACTCTTAAGAAGAAAATTTGCCATAAGCTGGATATGGAACTCCTGCAGCTAAAAATTGAGGAATGGTGTATTAGGGCAGCTGCATGGAAATTCTTTCTCTCAACTGAAATCTATATTCCCTTAAACTTACATCATTTGTTTCCAAAAATATATTTCTTATTTTATAATAATTTTTATTTTGTTATGTTAGTCACCATACAGTTTATCCTTAGTTTTTGATGTAATGTTCCATGATTCATTATTTGCATATAACACCCAGTGCTCCGTGCAATATGTGCCCTCTTTAATACCCATCACTGGCCTATCCCAATCCCCCACCTCCCTCCCCTCTGAAGCCCTCAGTTTGTTTCCCCAGAATATATTTCCATCACTACACCTGCTTTATTGGGAGGGTTACTCTAGAATTTTTACCCTTCACTCATACCTTGTTAATAGCAAACAAATTGGTGAAATGATGAATGTAAAAGCCAAAAGGCAAATTGCCTATCTAAAAGTGAATAATTACCTGTTTTGGCCTCTGAAAATCTACAAAATAACATTTAGTTTAATTTTTGGTCATAGCAATTTGACCTCTATTTTCCCTTTAATTTATACCTCTTGATTTGTCCCTTTATGTTCTTTCATCCCCAACATATTTGGGAATAAGACCTGTTATTAATAAGACACACATTAGCAGTGTGTATGTGATCTATTACTTTTTGTTGGGATCATGTGGGTACTCGTTCCCCTTTTGCTCATTATTACAATTATTTTCAGAAACAAGTGCATTATTTGACCATGAAAACCTTTCATAACTGAATATTTCCTTGTAATGATATTTGCAAGATGAAGAGTGAATGATAGTGGAAAAATGAAATATGACCCAGGCTCCCAATGAGTCAGTTGCTTAATAGGTAAAAAGAATGACATAAAAAATCAAAAATGGAAGTGACTGGAGCAATGGTGAGATTTAAGGTAAATCATTTAATGTTCCATAAAACTTATACATTTATTCAGTATATTTAATTGTTAGCAGCTAGGAATGGATTTCAGGTGGTAAATATTTTACTAGGGCTGGTGGTTCTTCTTTGTATTACTAGCTTTATTAAAAGTAGTTTTATTAAAACATAACATATGTTATTCACATAATGCAAATGTGAATATGTACATATTATCAGCAGAATCATTTCTATAAAAAAAATCTAGCCAAAATAATTTTTAAAAGTTTTTTTTTTGTTTTTTTTTTTTTTTTTAGCAAAATCACATTATGAAGA